>NC_037668.1:57586994-57616301 GCF_003255815.1 Theropithecus gelada | reverse complement strand
AAATAATAAGAGCTATTTATGACAAACCCACAGCCAATATCATACTGAATGGGCAAAAACTGGAAAAATTCCCTTTGAAAACTGGCACAAGACAGGGATGCCCTCTCTCACCACTCCTATTCAACATAGTGTTGGAAGTTCTGGCTAGGGCAATTAGGCAAGAGAAAGAAATCAGGGGTATTCAGTTAGGAAAAGAAGAAGTCAAATTGTCCCTGTTTGCAGATGACATGATTGTATATTTAGAAAACCCCATTGTCTCAGCATTTTGCATTTCTAACAAGTCTGAGGGAGCAGCACAGCCTCCTCACTGGTCTCCAGCCTCAAACCTTCAATTTGGGCAGGAGATCTTCTCTAAATCAGAGCCTGTCACTTCCCTCCATCAAAGCTTTGGCCAACTCCCCTGCAGCTTATCTCCCTCTGAGGATAAACTCCCTGCTCCTTGACTTGACTTAAAAGGCCATTCATTCAGTCATTCTACAAATACCTATTGCATCCCCTTTGGGGCTGCAGCAGTGATCAAAGAGATACAATCGCTGCCCTCCTGGAACTTTCATTCTCCTGGATGAAGACAGGCAATCAACAGGTGAAATGTCCATGATGTGCACTGCAGGGATGGTAACAGCTAAGAGAACAATAGAGCAGAGAAGGGGCAGAAGGTGTGGGGAAGAGCTCAGACATAGCGTGCTTAGCTGGGGGATCAGGAGGAAGGTGACATTTGAGCAGAGGCCTGGAAAGCATATGCAGGAATGAGCTATGCGGATATCTGGGGAAGAGCATTGCAGGCAGAGGGAAGAGCAAGAGCAAAAGCCCTGAGATAGGAACAAACCTACAGTGTTTGAGGATCAGCAAGGAAGCCCCTTCCTCTCATCCTGGCTGGGCCTCCTTGTTCTGACTCCCTCCTGCCCCCACCCTTACCTGACTGCCTCCCCTCCCCACTCCTGCCACCTCCCACTGCCAAAAGGCCCAGGTTCTTTCACTCCTCCGTGACCTGTGGCCGTTTCTTCCTCAGAAAAGCTTTTCCATACACTCCCTGGGTAGCCAACTCCTACTCATTCTTCAAGATCCCCTGAATGCTCATCTACCCTCACCCAGTTAGGGAAGAGCTTCCTCTGAGTTCCCAAATCTCCCTGTGCCTCCTCTGTCAGCAAGATCATTAAATTTCCCAGTCACTGCTGTTCCATGAGCATGGCCAGCACGATCCCACCCTGGGGCCTTTGCACGTGCTGTATCGTCTCCTGGAAGCCCCAGACGTTTGCAGGACCTATGCCCTCCCTCCCTTCAGGTCTCTGCTGCAGAGAGGTCTACCACCAAAGAAAGTTCCCAGACCCTCCATCCTCTGCATCCCTTCCCTTCCCCTGCTTTCTTTTTCTGCCCTGGAGACCACGCCCTGACAGGTTGTGAACTTGTTGGTTTGTTTCTCATCTGTCTCCCTACTAGGCTGGGGATGCCATGGGACAGTGGTGTATGCAGTTTGTTATGTTCACAACATAGTCCCTATGCCTAGAAGAGTGCCTGACACACAGTCACCCATGCATTTCTTGAATGAAGAATGAATGAATGTTGTTGATTGCACCATGCTGTGATGGCCTATTTCTGCTCTGACCTCCTCCCCCTGCCCAAACACACTGTGGGCTCACCTAGGACGTTCAGTCCTGGGTGTCTCTGTACCCTCAGCCCCCAGCGCAAGACCAAGCATATTGTGCACATCAGTCAGTGTTTCCACCAGAGTGAGGGAGCTGATGGATGGATGGACTGGGTGTCTTTCAGAGCCCAGGGTTTAAAAATAAACCTGCTCTTAGCTTTCCCATGTGTCATTTGTAACTTCTCATAAAAAGTCCTTGGCAGAGCAGATTTCACTTGCTTGAGGGAGATATTCAGGTTTGAGAAATAGAAAGCTTATAAATAAACACGGAAAATCAAATGAAACCAATGGGCAGCAGCCCCTCGTAGCCCTGAGAATGCAGACATGTTGCAGGGAGAGAGGGATGCAGATTTGGAGGGTCCATCTCCGTACTCACTGAGAGATATCTAGGACAGCTGAGGGCAGGGACATGGGGGAGGCCACGATTACAGCTGCAGATGGGCTGGGAGTAAGTGGCCCTTCACCTTAGCTCTGGGCCTGCCCTCCACAAACCTGGCCCCAGCCATTCTGGGAGTCAGAGCCCAAGCAAGGGACAGAGTTGGGCCTTGGCCAGCCATCGGAGGGCTGGCAGGTGACAAGGTGGGGAAGGAGCAGAGTTCAGCAAACCAACCGCAGCAGTCCCAGGCCCTCCCAGCCACCCCCAGGGGCCTCTCTGGAAGCCAGGGACATGAGGGGTGCTGGAGGGGGTGAAGGCAGTCACCACCCCTCACCCTGATCCCTTCCGTACCCTCCGCCCACTCTCCCAGGAGGCTCACACTGCTGTCCAGAGAGGACACCCACACAAGATCTCCAGCAGCTTCTCCCTGAGCGCCCCCAGGATGCTCCAGCTGCCCCTCCTTTTCTCTGGGGATGCAGCCCTGGAGTCATACGCCCCATGCTGGCCTCTCAGCCTCGAGCCTGCTCCTGCTCCTGCTCCTGCCTTCTCCACTTCTCCACTCGGAAAATGGCAGCTCCATCCACCATCAGCTCTGCCATCAGCTCTGCCTGGACATCCCCCTCCATCTCCTTACTGGGCCCCTGCTCCCATTCTGACCTGCTGGAGAAGCTGGGGTCATTTTAAAAACAACAAATCAGACCAGGTCACTTCCTTGCTTAAAACCCTTCTACGTGGCTCAGGGAGCCTTAAGTCAAGACACCCCGCAGGGCTGGGTGCTGCCTCCTCCCCATGCTTGCCCCTCACCACATATCGCCCCAGGGCCTTCTGTAGTCCCTCCAGCAAACACACTGCCTCCCACCCAGGGCCTTTGCCCAGGCAGTTCCTGCTACTGAGATCACTCTGGCCCCCACTCTTCAGGTAGTTCGTTTTTTCAGTCCTCAACTTGAATATCAGCTCGTAATATCACCCCCATCTGAGTTAGTCCTCACATTTTCCTCTCAAGTAATCTGCTGCACATGGTGTGTTTGGCTCCAACCCAAGATAGGCTTGTCCGTGTGAATTGCCCTTGGACGGCCACAGTCCCCTCCTGACTCTGAGCTCCAGCAGTGCAGGCACCTTGACGTATTTCTTTCTTTTCCCTGCACCCAGTATATGCCTATCGCATAGTAGGTGCTCAGTAAATGACCTGGATGAATAAGTGGAATCATAAGAATAGAGAGTAAAGAATAAACAGCCTGTGCTCCCTTCAAAGAAAAAGAGAAATAACTCAGAGTACTGTTAACCATTTTATTGCTGCAAGAGTTTTATTTTGTTGTATTGTATAACTTACACTGCTTAATCAGAGCTAGTAATTACAACTCTTGTTTCTGGTTCATGCCTCCTTGACTCAGGCCCCAAGGGCAGGAACCATTTCATATTTAAGCAGTGTTAGTTCTGGGACGCCCTCAAGGGAGCATGAGCCCGCTCCAGTGTGCAGTTTAATTCTCAGCGATGCTAATTAGATCAAGGAAGCAGCCTGGGTTCAGGGCAGGGCTGCTGGGGGAGACGGTCTCCCTCTAACAAGCCCGAGACGCCAAACTCCACCTGCCATAGCCTGGCCTGAGCCTGACGGGAGCGTTTCTCCAGCAGACTCTCTTTTCTGGGCACACTGCCAAGACCTAAGAGCTGGTAAGGGCCTATGAAAATCCTGAAGGTCTGGGAAAACAATTTATTTGGCTTCAAATTTAAAAAGGGAAGCTGTGAAGTCGAAAAGGATCAATGTTTAATCAAATGTCTACAAAGTATAACATTATCAAATGGTCACCTTCCTTTCCAACTCAGCTTTTGCATAGTCGCATATCATCTGTAGCTAATGTGGGCTGTTAGGGCATTTTACTATGTTTGATCTGATGGGGGAAGGAGTTTCTACAAGTGAGAATGTCTGGGGCTGGGAAGATCTTAAAGAGCTATGTGTAGGCCAGGCATGGTGGCTCGTGCCTGGAATCCCAGTACTTTGGGAGGCGGAGACGGGTGGATCACTTGAGGTCAGGAGTTGGAGACCAGCCTGGCCAACATGGTGAGACCTCGTCTCTACTAAAAATACAAAAAATTTAGGTGGGCGTGATGGTGCGCATCTGTAGTCTCAGCTATTGGGGAGGCTGAGGCAGGAGAATGGCTTGAACCCGAGAGGCAGAGGTTGCAGTGAGCCGAGATGGCACCACTGCACTCCAGCCTGGGTGACAGAGCGAGACTCTGTCTCAAAAAAAAAAAAAAAAATACTGTGTGTATATGAGTGTGTGGGTTGTAGAGCGCAGCCTCAGAAGACTGCACAGAGGAGGGGAAACGTGGCTGGAGGGATGAATGGAGAAGAGCATTCCTGGCAGGGAGGCAGCATGTGCAAAGCGGCAGGGCATGGAGGGGCCTGGCGTGCAGAAGGAGCAGGGATCTGCCATTGTACCACAGCATAAAGTGGGCGGGGCAGGGAGGAGACGAAGCTAGACCACAGGCTGTTCTTGTCCTTCTTGAGCCTCTCTCTATCCTGTGCCTTCTTCCCTGTCATTAAAGCCCAGTACTGCCCATGTCCTCACCAAGGCTAGGCTTGACATCCCTGGCCATCACAGAGTCCCCAAGCCTGGCTGGGTCTCTCCACTGGAGGATCTAGTCTGGTCCAGATGCCTGGGCGTGTCACCTCCATTTCTCCTCACATGGCATCATCCCTGTTCTAGTCATGATAAAGCACGGATGCAGAAAGAAAGGAAGAAAAAAAAAAATCCAAAATCACAAAGCAGATTCCACACTTGCTTTCTGGATCATTGCTGGAAACAAGTCAGTTTTCTCTCATTTCTTCCTCTCCAGCCCAGTGTCGCAGCACAAACAACCTTCCGGCTCAGTGAAGGGAAAGGTGTGTAGCTGCAAGTCCAATTTCGAGACAACACCCATTCTTGGCCCGGCCAAAGAAAACCTCTAGGCTGGTGATGGGCTCTTGAAAACCCCTGTTTTCCCAGGGCTCTCAGAGGCAGAGCCTGGGGCTGGATTCTCAACACTATAAAGAGGTAGATTTTGCATCCCACCTTCAGTGCAGATCTGCCAGTGCCTCCACCAGGGGCAGTAGCTGGGCAGTGGTTCCTCTTTCTGGCAATGCCAAAGGCTTCCTGGGATGAGGACGGAAAAGAGGCAACCTTAGCCAGGCCTAGGGACTCGACACTGGGGGACAGGCAGCCCCAGACTGCTGATCCAGCCAGCCTGTCCCCTGCTGATGCCTGAGAGCCCAGCATGGGCAAATCATGGCTTTGGGTTAAATGTTGCTTCCTCCAGGCCCTTTGGTTTTTCTTCCAAACTACAAATTGCCTCTGACCTCTGGGGAAACAGGTGGAGGTGCTTTTCTCCTTAGGAGACAGAATCTAAGAAAAATTAAATTGGAAGTTTTGGGGTGGGGGTGGGCCAAGGGTGCTGTGAAAGTAAAGAAAGCTGGCTCTGGAGAGCGGTTGCTCTGCCATTCAGTAGCTGAGCCATCTTAGACAAGTTACTTAACGTCTCTGTGCCTGTTTCTCCAATCATGCCTACCTCACGGGCTGTCATAAAAATTAATTCAGTCAATAAGTGCTTGAGAGAGCACCTGGCAGACAGAAAGACCTTAATAAGTATTAGTGGCTATAATATTAATAGTAATAATGATAATTTATATGATTGTTGCTATTAGCTTATATTGTATCAGTACTGAATATAGATACAGGGCTAACAAAAAGCACCCGCAACCTTTTCTAGTCTGACACCTGATGGTCCCCCAGCCTAACCCACCCCTTTCCCCTCCATTTTCAGCCACACAGAACTCCCCATCTTTGAAAACCTCTGCTCTTTCCAGCCTCCACGCCTCTGGGCACCTACTCCCTGCCTGGAAGGCCCTTCTCATCGTCTTTCCCCTGCAAACTCTTACTCCACCTAGATGAACCGGCTCAGATGCCACCCACTCTGAAGCCAGTTCAGAGCCCCTCCCTCACCCTTCTGAAAGCGCCCCCGGGGTGCCAGCACCTTCTCTGGGTCCAGCAGGAATTGTCACAGGCCAGTGTCATAGCTTCAATCACCCAGCGCTAGAACTGTACCCCACTGTCTTTTTATCTCTGGGTGTCTGGTCCCAGGGCCCGTTAGGCTCAGGGTGATGTCCCTGAGCGATCATGGGTCAAATATTAAGTTGGTGCAAAAGTTATTGCGGTTTTTGCCACAGATTTTGAAAAAGCGTGCGGCGCCAGGCTCTCTTAGGCCACCCTAAGCGATTCTCCCCTCACTGCCCTGGCTGAGACCCTCTCCCCATGTGTAAGGGTGTAGAACCCCCGTGGGGCCCGCCCTCCCAGGACAGCAGAGATCGCTGCATCCTCAGGCCGGCGGCCTCCGGAGCAGGCCCTGAAAGGGAAGGGATTCTGTTATTAAAGTCATCAGTTCCGGCGCCTGGGCCTTGGGGAGCCGAGCTTGGCTGGTAATTAGAGTCGTTAGGAGAGACGGAGCCGGCTGGGGCTGATGCAGGCGTGGGCGCAGAGCAGGCAGAGCTCAGGCTGCGGGGCGGGGCGGCCCCTGCGACGGTCGGGGCGGGACCTTCGCGACCTCCGGGGCGGGACCCGGGCTCGCCCCTCCTCCTGGTGGGGGTTGTGGGGGGACTGCACCGCTCCCGGCCGCGGCCTGAAGGTGGCGCCGCAGGTCCTCACAAGCGCGGCTGGGCGGGGCCGGGAGGAGGTGGGAAGGGGTCTGCAGAGAGAAGGAGGGGAGTGGGGAGAGAAGCAGGGGAGAGGGGAGGGAAGGAGGGAGGGAGAGAAACGGGGTAAACGGGAGTATAACGGAAGGAGAGGACAAGAGAGGAGAGGTGAGGGGAGAGGAGGAGGGAGAAAGAGAGAGAGGGAGAGGGAGAGGGGAGAGAGGAGACAGGAGCGAGAGAGACAGAGAGAGACAGAGAGAGGAGGCCAGAGGGAGAGAGGAAGAGAGAAGCGCCCTCCCCTCCCCGCCATTCAGGGGGTCTGAGGAGCCCAAATCCTCTTGGAACACCCCCTCCCCCATGCTTACAGAGAGGTCACTTCCTCCCATAGCCCTCCCCACGCCCTCTGTGGTCTGACCGGGGTGAGTCCCACACACCTCCCCACATTCCTCTTCCCCCTCCCCACCCTGTCCTGGCCACGCAGAATAGCCTGCCATTTCCAAGCGTGTCAGGCTCCCGCTCTCTGCCAGTGTCCTGCCTGTGCTGGGCGGCTGCAGTAACCTTCTCTCCCTGAGTCCCTTCCCCTGGCTCTCCGACTTCTCCTTCAGGTCTCAGCACAGACACCACCTCCTCTCAGAAGTCCTCCCCTTCTCCATGTCCAGGGCCTGGCCTGCCCCTAGCTCCCCAGCCCCTCCTGCATCTTCCCCCATCTCAGCACTGGCCAGGCTGGGCTGTGATGGATTCTGTGTCTGTTTCGACAGCCAGACTGGAGGCTCCCTGAGGACAGGGACATGGCCTTGTTGCTCTCTGTGTCCAGGGTGGCCAGCCCAGTGGATGAACAGGCACAAGTGGGCTATAGATGATGCCTAAGGGATGAATGGATGATCTCAGGACAGGGTGGGTGTGGGAGATGAGGAAGGAAGGGACATGGAGCAGAAGGGAGAAAACAGTGGAGAGGAGGTTAATTAGGAGAGAGGCCCCAGGACACCCCAGTCACCAGGGTGCAGGACCTGGGCCCCACCTCTGTGGGACTCCTGCCCTCCCATGGACCTCAGTGATCTCCCTCCTCAGGTCAGTGCTCACCTGGCTCTGGACCCCTCTGACGATCAGAAAGTTCCTCTTCCTCATGGGAATCAGGTATGCTTGAGTCACAAGTGACAGAATCTGCTCAGCTGCAGAGGAGAGGGGGTTTGGCATAAGGACCCTGGTGTCTCAGATGCAGCCAGAACTCAGGAGGGACCCGGACTGGAGACAGGAGCACCAGCCAGAATGCAGACTGACTCTCTTCCACCCACCTCATAAGACTTCGGGTCTCTACTTTCCTCATTTTTCACAAATCAGAAATGTATGCATCATCAGTTCACACAACCAGAAGCCCCAACCAGCCTCTTTGTCTCAATTTTGAACTGGTAGCACAGGTACTCTGACTGGCCAAGCCTGGGCAGGTGTCTTCTCCCGGTCCAATGCACTGATGGGGTGGGGAGCAGGGCAGGGTCACCAAGCAGACACAGGGCTTTGGGAGGCGGTACAAAGCACACTGGGAAGTGGGGGCAGGGAAGACCACTGGCATCCTCACCGTGACTCTGCCCTCACCGTGATGAGTTTCTGCAGTACCTGTTCTTTGCCAGACACTCAGAGGGGCCATTTGACATCTCAGGGAAACATCCTCCAACCAGTTCCTGCTTTCCCATTTGACAGATCAGGGCCAGGGGCCCACAGCCCTGTGCTCTTTCCATCCCCCATGCTCCCACCTTGTGTTCCCTCCTCTGCCATCACGCTGCTGGGTTTTCTTGGCTCCCTGTCCTCCCTGGACCTCGGTGTCCTCCTCTGTCAAATGGGGAGGACGGAGAGAGCTATGAGGCTCCCTTTCACTCTGGCACTCAGAATCTCTCTGTTCCATTTGAAGGCAGCTGCAGACCCCGCATGTCTTTCATACCCTTCCCTCACCACGATCCCTTTGCTGTTTGGGGCCCTTGGAGAAGCCCCTGGGTAAATATTAATAGCACAGAGTTGTGTTTATGTTGGAGAAAGAGGGTGAGTCATTTCCTGCTTCTCTCCCAGACTCAGGATTGTAGCTAAGAATATGCCAGATCTTTGGCACGGCTGTGTGGGATTTGGCTTGATGGGGTCTCGCTGGAGCAAAGCCATGGAATGGCTGCCCCACCGACCACCTTGAGGCCTGATTACCACCATCCCAAAGCCAGGCCTGGAGGCTTGGGGTCCAGCCCTGGCCCAGCTGTGTCTGTGCTGTATGGCTGGCTCTGCCTCTTGGGAAGATCATCACATCTACCCAGCAGGCATAGAGGAAGCAGGCATGTGGAGCCTGGCACATAGAGGAGCCTAGGGATCCTGGTTCTCTTGCTGCTGCCTTCCCCGTGCCCTGCTGATCACACTGGACACTCGTCTGTCTTCCCTCCCCGGTGTGAACTTCTCAAGGACAGGGTGCAGGCCAGGTTTCCCTTGGTGGCCCAGAGCTGGCACAGGGCCTGGAACTTTGGAGGGGCTCTGTCCAGCTCATGTTGACCCCTTCACAGTCCTCAGCACCTTCTAGGGTGCCTCCCAGAGGCCAGGCTTGTGCCTTTTTAATGTGCTTCTAGATGACAGCAAGTGAGCCACAGTAGACAACCAGAAAACAGATCCAAGTCAGACCAAGTGGAGTCCCTCTGCCAGAAATCTGGGACTGAGAGAATCTGGTTCCATCTGGGCTGTTCTGTCAGATGGAGGAGACATTCGTGCTCAGGACCTGGGAGCCACTATCTTCTGTCCTGCAGGTGGAGCAAGGAGAAGCGGGGTCTGCTGTGTCCTGGGCCCGTCTGCTTCTGAGGCCAGCTGCCTTGTCATCCTGGGGTTCCAGGAGATGTCCCTTGTGTTCTGCTTAAGCCAGTTTGAGTTGCTTCCTATACATGCACTAGAGCACCAGCTAATCCGCTCACAGAAGGCCTTCGTGTGCCAAGCACCAAGCCATTTCATGCCATTGTCTTATGGAGCCCTCGCTTCAGACCTACCAGGTGCACATTATCATTCTCCCATCTCAGTGGGATGAAATCACGAAGTCACAAAGCTGGCATTGGGCGAGTTCAGATTGATTGCCTGAGGTCCCCTGGAGTAGAACCTGATTTTTCCCCATAGCCCTAGTAGGATCTTCTGCCACCCAGACCTTCTGCAATCAAATGGACTGAGCACCCACTGGAGCCCACCGACTCGGGCCTAGGTGCTCAGCAGAACTACGGGGAGCTGGGAGCTTCGTGAGCCCCTGGGGCAGCCCTACAGTGACCAGTCTGGAGCTTGGAGAGGGGACAGCTGGTGGACGGTGGGGCAGGGCGGGGTGGGGGGCACTGCATACATAGCTATCCAAACAGGACAGTCTGGCTCTCCATTCCGAGTCATTTGAATGACCCGAGGATAGTTGGAATCACAGAGCCATCTACTACTTCCACTCTCAGGCCACAGATGATTGTCTGGTGCCTACAGGCCCTGCCTGGTGTAGGGACCGAAATGACCTTCCATTTTTCTCTCCCAGATGAACCAGTGGATTCTTTCCAGGGCCAAGGCTCCCGCTCAGACCTGACGCCCCCTCCCCATCAACCCTCCAGGCACTGAGAGTAATTGGCTCCCTGTGGCTGTCCCCAGGGGAGGGTGACCCGCGCGCTTTTAGGTAGAGCTATTTATAAGGCGGGAGCAGGAGGCAGGGGTACCTGAAGCCTGTCCTGCTGATGTCAGCAGACTGTAGGCAGTAGCTGTCTCCACCACCCAGCTGACTTCAAAGCGAAGGGGAGTAGCAGTGGAGGACGCTGGAGGCCATTGTCCCCAGCTCCTTCATCACACTGCCCGGGGAACACTGTTCCAGAGATGAATAGACACAAGCCTAGTGTTTCACAGCAAGGCCGTGACGTGGCCAATGATACTGAGTGGATAGAGATTCCATAAACAATATTGAGCGGGTAGAGATTCCATAAACAATATTGAGTGGATAGAGATTCCATAAACAATATTGAGCAGGTAGAGATTCCATAAACAATATTGAGCGGATAGAGATTCCATAAACAATATTGAGCGGATAGAGATTCCATAAACAATATTGAGCAGGTAGAGATTCCATAAACAATATTGAGCGGGTAGAGATTCCATAAACGATATTGAGCGGGTAGAGATTCCATAAACAATATTGAGTGAATAGAGTTCTGCCAGGCATTATGCAGAACTCTGGACACAAGTGTAAATCAGACGGACACAGTCCTCAAACTCATAGAGTCACAAAATAAGCTGGGAGAGAAGCCACTCATTCTTTGCGAATTGTGTAGTGTGTGCCTCGGTCTCGGTCTCGGGGTCAGGGAGGGCCTCCCTGAGGGAGAGGAGGAGGAGCAAGAGGAGGAAGGAGGCGTTCCAGGTAGAAGCAGCAGAGCCAGAGGTGTTTGGGGGCCGCTGCAGAGCTGTGTGGGGGAGCAGAGGGAGGGAGGGGCAGAGAGGCAGAAGGGGCAGTGGGAGCCCAGAGGTCTGCAGGGCCCAGAGCACACACATTGTTGGGGAGCTTGATTCGGGCTCAGAACTGTGGACTCTAACTCCAGGCTTGGTCTGCGGATCTATCCCCCAACATGGCTATTTCTGCACAGTGGGCCCTCATTAAACCAAAGAAGGAAAACACAGGTTAAACACTCAGGTTACCAAGGGACACAGAAAGTGAGAAGGAAAGCCAGCATTTGAGCAGTGGTTTGCCATTTGCTATTTGCAAAGCCCTTTCCCTACCTGTTGTTTCATTTGGTTTTTGCCACAAGCCGCAGGCTGCAGAGTGCTGTCTTCGTTATGCTGGTGAGTCAACTGAGGCTTGGTTAAGGGACTTGTCTAAGGACTTCTAGTTAATGAGGGGAGAAAACAGATTTGCATTCAAACCTGTCTAATTCCTAAATTCCATTTCCACAGTTTTCACCAGACGGACAGGCAAGATTTTAAATTAGGGGAGTGACTTTTAATCAGGGGATTTAATCAGGGGATTTTAAATTAGGGGTGTGATGTTTAATCTGGTCATAGAAAGCAGAAAGGAACAGGAATCAGATGGTAGGGAAAGGAGAGTGCGGGTGGGGCCCGGGCAGAGACAGGCTCTGCAGGTACAGTCAGCATGCCAATAAGAACAACAGCAGCTGCGTTTACTTGAGCATTTACTATGCGCCAGGACTTTACTAGCACCAAAGATGTGTCACCTCATTTACTGTTCAAATGGCCTGTGATGGGGGTGCTGTCACAGCTGGCCTGCGGTGGAGCTGGGATCAGACCCAAGTCTGTCTGAGCAGAAACTGAGGGCTCAACTGCCACACCCCAGATGGAGCTTCTGCTGCCAAAATCTCTCCCTGGCTGTGACCTCTGTGCCTCTGTTTCTTCATCTGTAAAACAGGGATACTTGTGGAACATGAGGAAGACATTTATGTCCATCAGAATTTTTCTTAGGAAGAAAAATGCAATATTTATCTGAAAGTAGGAAGCCATGTGGTGACAAAAGCCAACACCCCAAGGGTTCAGGACAAGCTGGTGCCAAGACTTTGTAGAGGGAAGCAGGTAGAAGCAGTGTGCATGAGATGGGATAGAAGGCCGCTTCCTCCAGAGAAGGGGGCTGTGGGGAAGTGTAGAACAGCCAGTGAGGGGGTGTAGTCTATGCCTTCCCCTCCAGTCACAAATTTGCAATAAGCAAATGCGTTCAAAATGCTTCACGTGCGCACATATTTTTGAAACCAGGGATGGAGCTGGGCTTTGCGTTTGAAATAACCCAGGGTGAAAGAGACCCATCCAGGGGGACAGGGGAACCCAGCTGCAGGAACAGGAACCCTGGGAATCAAGATAGTGTGGCCACGGATCTGCCCAGGTCTGGAGCTGGTTATACCAGGTTCTCCCAGGGCCAAGGGTGCCCCAACCGGCACCTGGTTCCCCTGACCTTGCTAATCATATCTACCTTCTAATCATCCTCTGATGCTGCCTACAAACCATGCTCATGATCCTTCAAAGGACAAGCCTCTTCCTGCTCTCCAGACTGCAGTGCCCAGTGTCCTGCATCTTCTTCTTCACGCCCTCCATGGTATCATCCTCACCATGTTTACAAAGTGAGCTCTCATCCTCTGTGTGACAAGCAAAGCAAGGCAAGGCTACAGGAAAAGGGAAGGGGAGGGAAGGGGAAAGTTAGGTTGAGAAAGTTTTCTTCTCTTCCTGGTTGGCTGAGAGCTCTCATCAGGAATTAATGTTGAGTTTTGTCGAATGTTTTTTTTGTATCTATTGAGTTCTCCATATAATCTTTCCTTTTTAATTTTTTGAATGTTAAACCAATCTTGCATTTGTGGGTAATCCCTACTAGGCTGTGATGTGTTCTCTTTTCTATTTATTATTGATTTCTATTTGCTAACATATCATTCAGAATTTTTACAACTATGTGGCCGGGTGCGGTGGCTCACACCTGTAATCCCAGCACTTTGGGAGGCTGAGTCAGGCAGATCACAATGTCAGAAGATTGAGACCACCCTGGCTAACACGGTGAAACCCCGTCTCTACTAAAAATACAAAAAAATTACCCAGGCTTGGTGGTGGGCGCCTGTAGTCCCAGCTACTTGGGAAGCTTAGGCAGGAGAATGGCACGAACCCAGGAGGCAGAGCTTGCAGTGAGCTGAGATCACGCCACTGCTCTCCAGCCTGGTGACAGAGCAAGGCTCTGTCTCAAAAAATAAAAATAAAAAAGAATTTTTACAACTATGTTCTTGAGGGTTATTGGTCTGTAGTTTTCCTTTTTTGTGATGTCTTTGTCAGGTTTTGGCATCAGGATGATGCTGGCCTCATAAAAGAAGTTGGGAGATATTATTTGTAAATATCTTCCTTAACTGTTTGATAGAATGTACCTGACAAGCTTTCTGGTCCTGGAGTTTTATGGGAGGGATTTGTGACTACAAATTCAACTTGTTAAAGAGATATAGGGCTATTTAGGTTATCTGTTTCTTCTAAAGTAAGCTTAGAAAATTTGTATCTTTCAAAAAATTTGAGCATTTCATCTAAGTTTTCAAATTTATTGTCATAATATATCCTTATTATTCTTTTAATATCTGTATACTCTACAGTGGTGTTACCTCTCTCATTACTAATATTAATTGTTTGTATTTTCTCTATCGTTTTTCCTGATCTTTCTGGCTATCTATGCTCTCATTTCATTTGTCTTCTCAAAGCACCAGCTTTTGGTTTCTGTTGTTTTTCTGTCTTCAGTTTCCTTAATGACTGTTATTGTCTTCACTCTTTTTCTGATGCTTACTTTGGGTTTAATTTGCTATTCCTTTTCTAGTTTCTTAAAACTGAGGCCACTAATTTGAAAATGTTTTCCTTTCTAACATCAGCATTTAGTGCTATACATTTTCCCCCAAGTACTGTTTTGTTGCATCTCCACATTTTGGCATGTTATATTTTCCTTTTTTTTTTTAGCTCAAAATATTTGCTAGGAGCTCTTTCAGCTCCTCTGGCCCATGAGTCACTGAGTCACCTGGGTGTGGTAGAGACAGTAAGTGGCTGTGGTGCTGTGGTCTACCATTCACTTTCTCCTGAGTGAGTTCTACTAGACTTTAGTTTTTCCACCTGTTCCATGAATGAGTCCCAGTGGGTCTTCCAGTTCCACTGTCCTCTGATTATGCTCAACTTAATCTCTTTGTTCCCTGAGTGAGTAACCAGACCCCTAGGAGTTAAGTACCTCATTTGTGGTCAGGGCGAAAGAAGGTATAAAACCCCTGCTCCCTGACTCTGAGAGAAGAGCCTTTTCTCACCCCAAATTATAGTTTATGCAAGAGCTTATTAATCAGTTCCCTCATTCCAGGCACTAAGTGCTAAGAACTTCATATGTAATATCTCAGCCTGTGGAGTAGGTGCAATTCTTATGGCCATTTTACAAATGTTCAAATCAGGGCTTGGAGATATGATTATCTCTTGCTCCAGGTGTCACCTGAAGGAAGTAGCAAAGTCTGGGTTCAAATCTGGCTCTGTCCAACTCAAGCCTGGAGTCTTAATCACTTGACTGTTCTGTCCCCTTCTACTTTACCACCACCAGCTCTGTTCCCTTTCTGACTATCTGTGAGCACAGGCTTGGGAGTTTTGGTGCAAGGTAGCAGAGGAGAAAAAATCCAGAGCAGTGGGAAGAAGGCAGGCAGGAGGGGGAAGAGAGAGTGAAAGGGAGAAGCTTTCTAATTATGAAAAAGTCTTTTGACCTTTTCATGTTCATCCAACTAAGTCAAAAGGGGTTGCACTTTGGTGCACTGTCTTTAAGGATAAATGCAGATTAATGAGGAAAATCTGCTGTGCTAAACTTGGAAAACGTAGAGATCAAATTGAGCATGATATTAAGTCTGATAATGCCAGGTCGCAGGCTGGAGTCAGAAGCAGAGTGTGGGTCCTGCTCATGCTCCCAGCCATGTCTTCAGATCCTACTATGAAGCAGAGGCCTGGCTTCATTACAGATCAACACCAGGGAGAAGGAGCAGGGCAATTTAAGCAGGAGTCTTTGTAGTCCACCCTCCTTTCTCTGTCTTGAAACCAGTTCACAGCCTTGTAAATTTCAGCAAAGCTTAAAGTAGAGGTTTTCGGGGGCTGGTTCCTGTTGGGTACTATGGTCACTGAGAAACACTGCAGAGCAGAACTCAGACATTTAATATGTGGGCAGGGGATCAGCTGGAACTCAAAAAAGTCAAGAGTAGGGAAAATAAAGTGAATCCTTGTTCAATTCCCACCAGCCCTGAAATCTCAGCCAAAGTGTCTTCTCTCTCTGAGCTTCAGTTTCCACACTTCTATAACAAGGCTCACCTTTCCTGCCTTGCAGGGTAGGATTAAGTGAGATAAGGTATATAAAGGTGCCTGGTTCATCTCTTCAATCATTCAATACATGTTTATAGATGCCAACCATGGAATGGGCCCTGGGGAGACATCAGGCAGGAAAGCAGGCCTGGAAGGTCACTTGGCCACTGTATTAGTTAGTTCTCACACTGCTATAAAGAACTACCTGAGACTGGGTAATTTATGAAGAAAAGAGGTTTAATTGACTCACAGTTCCACAAGCTTAATAAGAAGCATGAATTGGAGGCCTCAGGAAACTTACAATCATAGCAGAATGGAAGGGGAAGCAAGCACCTTCTTCACATGGTGACAGGAGAGAGAAAGAGTGAAGGGGGAGGTGCCACACGCGTTTAAACCATCAGATCTCATGAGAACTCACTCACTATAACAAGAGCAACATAAGAGAAATCTGCCCCCACTATCCAATCACCTCCTACCAGGTTCTGCCTTCAACATTTGGAATTACAATTCAACATAAGATTTGGGTGGAAACACAGAGCCAAACCATATCATTCTGTACCTGGCCTCTCCCAAATGTCATGTTCTTCTCAAATTTCAAAACACAATCATGCCTTTCTAACAGTCCCCCAAAGCCTTAACTCGTTCCAGCGTTATCCCAAAACTCAAGTCCATAGTCTCATCTGAAACAAGGCAACTCTCTTCTAACTATGAGCCTGTACAATCAAAAACAAATTAGTTACTTCCAAGATACAATAGGGGTACAGGCATTGGGTAAATGCTCCCATTCCAAATGGGAGAAATTGGTCAAAACTAAAGAACTATAGGTCCCATGCAAGTCTGAAACCCAGCAGTGCAGTCATTAAGTCTTAAAGTTCCAAAATAATCCCTTTTGACTTAGTGTCTTACATCCAGGGCACACTGATGCAAAACGTGGACTTCCAAGGCCTTGAGCAGCTCTATCCCTGTGGCTTTGCAGGGTACAGCCCCCCACTGCAGCTGGTGCTGAGTGCCTGTGGCTTTTTCAGGTTCATGGTGTAAGCTGTCAGTGGATCTACCAGGCTGGGGTCTAGATGACAGTGGCTGTCTTCTCACAGCTCTATTTGGCAGTGCCCCAGTGGGAACTCTGTGGGGATTCCAACCCCATATTTCTCCTCCACACTGCCCTAGTAGAGATTCTCCGTGAGGGCCCCACCCCTGCAGCAGACTTCTGCCTGAACATCCAGGCATTTCCATACATCCTCTGAAATTTAGGTGGAGGTCCCAAACCTCACCTCTTGTCTTCCGTGCACCCACATGCCTAACACCACATGGAAGTCTACAAGGCTTAGGGCTTGCACCCTTTGAAGCAATGGTCCAAGCTGTACCTTTGCCCCTTTTAGCCATGGCTGTAGCTGGAGCAGCTGGGACACAGGGTGCCATGTCCCAAAGCTGCACGGAGTAGTGGGGTCCTGGTCCTGGCCCACAAAACCATTTTTACCTCCTAGGCCTCCAGGCCTGTGATTAAAGGGGCTGCTGTGAAGGTCTTTGAAATGTCCTGGAGAACATTTTCCCCATTGTCTTGGCTATTAACATTAGGCTCTTCTTTACTTATGCAAATTTCTGCCGCTGGCTTGGGCTTGAATTCCTACACAGAAAATGGGTTTTTCTTTTCTAACACATGGTCAGGCTGCAAATTTTTCAAACTTTTACACTCTGCTTCCCTATTAAACATAAGTTCCAATTTCAGACCAACTCTCTTTTTATGCAAATGAAGATAGGCTTTTAGGAGTAGCCAGGCCACATCTTCAATGCTTGGCTGCTTAGAAATTTCTTCTGCCAGGTACCTTAAATGATCTCTTTCAAGTTCAAAGTTCCACAGATCTCCAGAGCAGGGGCACATGCTGCCAGTCTCTTTGCTAAAGCATAGCATGACCTTTGTTCTAGTTCCCAATAAGCTCCTCATCTCCACCTGAGACGACCTCAGCCTGAACTTCATTGTCTGTGTTACTATTAGCATTTTGGTCAAAACTATTCAACAAGGCTCTAGAAAGTTCCAAACTTTCCCACATCTTCCTGTCTTCCTCTGAGTCCTCAAACTGTTCCAACCTCTGCCCCACACAGTTCCAACGTCACTTCCACATTTTCAGGTATCCTTATGGTAGTGCTCCACTCCCAGTACCAATTTTCTGTATTAGTCTGTTCTCACACTGCTATAAAGAACTACCTGAGACTAGATAATTTATAAAGAAAAGAGGTTTAATTAACTCATAGTTCTGCAGGCTTAACAGGAAACATGACTTGGAGGCCTCAAGAAACTTACAATCATGGTGGAAGGGAAAGGGAAGCAAGGACCTTCCCTTGCCTCATCAAGGCAAGAGGCCAAGAAAGAATGAGGTGGGAAGTGCCACACTTTTTTAAACCATCACATTGTAGCATAACTGCCCAGAGGGTTCACCTTGCCTGCTGCCTAGATAGAGCCGATTTATCAAGACAGGGGAATTGCAATGGAGAAAGAGGAATTCATACAGAGTTGGCTGTGTGGGAGACCGGAGTTTTATTATTACTCAACTCAGTCTCACTGAGCATTCACATTCAGGAATCAGAGTTTTTAAGGATGATTTGGTGGGTATGGGCTCAGGAACTGGGGAGTGCTGGTTGGTCAGGTTGGAGATGGAATCATAGGGGATTGAAGCGAGTTTTTCTTGCCATCTTCTGTTCCTGGATGGGATGACAGAATTGGTTGAGCCAGATTACCAGTCTGGGTGGTGTCACCTGATCCATCGAGTGCAGGGTCTGCAAAGTATCTCAGACACTGACCTTAGGTTTTACAATAGTGATGTTATCCCCAGGAGCAATTTGGGAAGGTTCAGGCTCTTGCAGCCAGAGGCTGCATGACCCCTAAAGTAATTTCTAATCTTGTAGCTAATTTGTTAGTCCTGCAAAGGCAGACTGGTCCTCAGGCAAGAAGGGGATCTTTTCAGGGAAAGGGCTATTATCAATTTTGTTTGAGTCAAACCATAAACTGAATTTCTTCCCAAGGTTAGTTTAGCCTATGCCCAGGAATAATCAAGGACAGCTTAAAGGTTAGAAGCAAGATGGAGTTGGTTATGTCTGATCTCTTTCACTATCATACTTTCCTCAGTTATAGTTTTAGCAAAGGCGGTAAAGATCGCTAAAGTTTTAGCAAAGGCGGTAAAGATCGCTAAAGTTTTAGCAAAGGCGGTAAAGATCGCTAAATTTCTTTACTGATCGGTAAAGATCGGTAAAGAAATCCACTCCATGATCCAATCACCACCCACCAGATCCCTCCCCCATCATTGAGAATTACAATTCAACATGAGATTTGGTGGGGAGACACAGTGCCAAGCCATATCAGCCATGGTTCACCTGTCCAGGACTCACACATATCCATGAATGTGACTCCCACTAAAGTCATCTAGAAGTTGATGGTTAAGTGGCCTGAAAACTGGGTGAGGCAGGGTATGAACGTGATTCTGCTCTTAACCTGCTATGTGGCCTCAGAAGCTCCCTCACCCTCTCTGAGCTTCAGATTTTTTATTATCTGTGTGGAAGGTGAGGACTACAGATAAGGCTGAGAGGGCTGGACTGTCTAAGAGTGGGCTCAGCTTAGACAATGTTGTGTTCTTCTCAGAGTCTGCTTCTAGAGGCTTCAATACCACAGATCTATCAAGGCATTTGGGAGTTATTGCAGCACCAGAGCAGGGATGAGAATTCTTCCTAATATGGAACTCCATACCATTTCTCTAATAATGGTTTCCCTGCTGGGAACAGACTGGATTCCATGGTATAGAAAACCTCAAAACTTGTCCTGCTCAGATAGCCTTACAGAGCTAGTAATACATACCTGAGTTCAAATTTGGGTTGCATGACTTTCTGCAGATCACTCCCTCTCTGAGCCTCAGTTTCCTCATTTATAACATGAGAATAATTACCTTGCAGGGCTGATAGAGTGTGTGAAAACTCATAATCTGGTCCAACTGAAGCCTTTGTTATGTATTTGTGTCCTTCCTGAAGAACCTGGGAGGAACTGCAGTTTTTCTACTTTTTAACATCCCTCCCCCACACCCCCACTAGAACAGCCTAGGGTTATAGAGACCTCTAGAGGTCTTTCTCATCTCTTGACAACCTCTATTATCCCTGCCTTTTGGTAATTCCCAAAGACCCCACTGCAGCTCTGACTGCAGCTGGGCCTCCTACGATGACCACATAGGCATCTGCTCTGAGCTGGGGGCTTTGATGGTTTATAATGGATGCACCCAGCAGCCCTGCAAGGTGGGCCTGCTCTCCTGCTTACCGATGGGAAACTAGGGCCCGTAGGCCGATCTAGCACTTGGAGCTCACACAGCCAGCAAGCAGCAGATCCACGGTCCAGGCCACTGCCTTCCGGTCTCAGAGCCTGCACCCCCCCTGCACCTGCTGCCTCTGGGCTCTGCCCCCAAAAGGGTCACTAACATGACCCAGCACTGACTCCATGCCAGGCACTCCTCAAAGTGGGCTCCGTGGGCCAATTCCAATCCTCACATCACTCCTTAAGGGAGGCGCTGTTAGGATTTATAGGTAAGGAAATGAAGGCACAGAGAGGTGTTGCCCAGTGTTGACCACCATGATTAAACCTCTGCCCACCTCACCCCAAGGCCCACACTCCTAACCCAGATGCTTCAGCAATGACCTGCTGCATCCTCCACCGGGGCAACCTCCACCCCACCCTTTATCCATTTCCATCTGGAAAAAATACATTCTTGGTTCAAAAGCCAAATTAAGTGCCACCTGCTTTGGGAAGCCTCCCTTGACCTCCCCTCCAAAGCAGCCCCATACGTGGGCAGAGTCCCTCTGTGCACAAAAATCTCCCACATCCCTGAGATGTTCCCCAGTTGTCCTTACCCTCCAGACAATGGATCTGAAGGGTGCGGCACAAGGTGGCCTCAATAAACCCTCACGAAGGACCTGGTCATTTAATAGAAACTACTGGCCCAGGGAGGGCCTGGACATCCCCTTACTGCAATAGTCTTGGGTGCCTTTGGTTGAATCATTTTATACCACAAAGAGGGAGTGTAAACTTCAGGCTGCCTCAAAGCCAAGTGGGATGGGGATAGCTCATCTCCTGAAATTCCTTCTAAGGAAACATTTATGTTATTCATTCTGCCCAGACACAGCAAAATGTTCTGGCCCCTCACTGCTCTCTGCCCTCTCAAGCTGCTTTAATTTCTTCACAGCCCTTCGCAGCAATGGATGCTGTATACTCAGGGTTTATTTTCTTTTCCCTGCAGTAGAATATCAGTTCCACTGGGGCAGGGTACTGGGTCTATCTTGTAATACCATGGGATTCCTTTGCCTAGAAGAGTGCCTGCATCCAGTGAGGGCTCAGAAAGTGTTCACTGAATGAGTGACCTGATGAATGAATGAATGAATGAATGAATGAATGAATGATGAATGCCATGGGGTCTGAGGTCAGGCAGATCTGGGTTCAAGCCTTGGCTCTTCCCCTGAGCGCTGGTATATGCCTGAGCTTTTGTCTGTGAATCTCCATCCTCTCCTTTCTAACGTGGAGTCATTAACAGCAGTGCCTGTCTCATACGATGTGCTTGCAACAGCATGAGACAAGGTTCTGGAGGGCTGAGCACAGCACCTGGCACACAGTGAGCTCTCAGCACAGGTTCTCTCTGTGGCTACATACAAGTTACACTCATAGGCTCTGAGCTGTGGGACTTGGGGCAGGTGGCTGTCCTCTGAGTTCCAATTTCCTTATAATCATATCACCCATCCTGGAAGGTGGTTGTGAAACCTCAGTAAAATGAGAATGATAACGATGCTATGACGATAGCCAAAATAATTAAGTCCCTCCTATGTGCTTAGCCCTGGTTTCATACAAATTCACATATTTTATCATTATTATTATATTAGAATGATATAATATAATTATATATTAATACAATATTATATAATAATAATAAAATATGTGAATTTAATACAACCCTAGGAAGTGGTATTATCATTATCTCTATTTTACACTTGAGAAAGCTTAGGCATGGTGGGGAAGTCATGGGCCCTGGGCCACCAACACGTAAGCAGTGGGCCCAGCACACTGCGTGCCTCAGTGGCCCTCAGTAATGCATGCACCGCAAATGCCCATGCTCAGCCCTTGTCCTGCAACTCGGCTGGGCCAGTCTCTGCTTAGCCACTCTGTACCCCACTTGGAGGCAGGTGATGTTTTATCAACTATTAGTTCTTCAGTCATTCTATTGTTTTTTTGAAACAACCAGGGCCATTGGTCCTGGGAGAGGGCAGAAGGAGGCCACAGAAGGCTGGAGATTGGAGGGTTGGGACAGTGATAACAGCACTTGGATGGATGACAGAGAAGTGGAGGAAGACAAACAGTGTTTTTAGGTGTGTGTTTATTTATTTGAACTCAAATAGATTTCCAAGTCTCTACCGAGACTTCTGGTATCAGGAGGGAAGAGGTAGAGTGAAGTCCGGAGCTTGGGGGAGGTGACCGCCCAGCTGCGGAGAGATGGGGAAGTACAGCAGCAAGTGCTGGGCCTGCACCAGCCCACGAAGTTCATGGCAGGTAGCATGTACCTCCCCTGAGGAGTTTTCAGCCGAGAGAGGGACAGATGCTCCCTTGGGCACCTGAGATTAGGGTGACAAGAGCCATGGTAGGACATGCAGTGACCACCACTGGAGTAAAAGCAATATTTACTAAGCTACCAAATCCCCTGGGCCTTTGACTTCCAACCAAAAGAGTCCAGCTGCTTTAACCTAAGAGAAAATTTAGTTGCTTGTAGAGCTGAGAGTGTCACCAGGGAATAGCCTCAGGCACAGCGGACTCAGGGGCTCCTATGACATCACTGGATCGCTAACACTCCTTATGTTTCTCAACATTTTGCTTCTGACTGTGTAAGAGCATCTTTCTCTTTGCCATGGGATTTATTCATGAGGCAGGAAAGGGAAGGTGGAAGGGGGAATCATAACCATTGGCAGCTCCAAGCTTAGATCATCCAATCGAGTTATTCTAGAGGGAAGAGAGAACTGCTCTCTCTCATAGCCGTAGATATGGTCCCAGTCAAGGACTCTAATTGGCTGATTTTGGTCACATGCTCTTCTTGGACCAATCACTATTTCCTGGGGGAATGGATTGCTGTGATTGGTTTAGTCTATGCTGATACCTCTCTCTAAGGAGAGGGGTGAGATGGCGTCACTGACTGATCCACTGGTCAGAAATATCAGAGCCTGGGGAGTGCAAGAAGCTTACTTTCCCAAAGCAAGGGTGGCAGGAGTGATAGGTGCCAAAAGCAGAGGGAGAAAGAGATGCCAGATAAACCAAAACAGCCCAAGTGCAAATTGCGGTACATATTATGATTTTCTTTTATAAATAAAGAAACTTAGTCTCAGAGAAGCTAAGAAATTGGCATAAATTAGCAAGTGGCACAATAGACCCTTGAACCCTTCTCTGCTGGACAAAAGTGCCCCGTGTTTTAGCCCATGGGCAGTGGGTGGTACTTCCCAGGAATACCGGCCTCTGCAGGCATCTCAGCACCTCCTGAGTTCCAGCAGTTTTAAACGCATAATTCCAGCCCAAATAGGAAGATTCTCCAAGCTCAGACATTCAAGTCCTTCACAGGCCCCATGGCTTACAAACCTAATCTTCATGATGGGTTTAATTTAAGGCCCCTTTCCTTCTGGATTACAGTGTGCAGGAAAATGATACTCATGGCAATTTCTTGTCAACTGAGCCATGCTGGGAGTGAGCGCACCAAAGGAAACAGAGACCATGTCAGTGCTGCCAGGGGCAATCTGAAGGTGCAAGGAACATTAAGATGGCTGAAGTGTGAGCTCTTTGACATGTGAATGTGTTCTCCAATGAAGCACACAGCTCAGAGCACTCAGACTCAGCCACAACCTCTGCACACCTTCCATTCTCCCTGGGCTTCTTTACAGCAATCAGACCCTCCTATTCCTCCTGCCATACCCAACCTATCCATTTCATTTAAGGATTGATTCACAGCATACAGCTCAACAGGGCTGGAGGGACCTTGTGGAGCCTCTATTCCAACTTCATTCATTTTACAGATGAGAAAACAGAGCCCAGAGAGACCCAGACGCTTGTTCAAGGTCAGAGAGTAAGTCAAGGGTGAGGCTGAACCAGAGAACATCAGGACCCCTACAGGGAGGGCGTCTCGTGTCCAGGTCCTGGCACAGACACTTTTACATGCATATTTAATCCTCACAACGACCCTGTGCAGTGGGTGTTATTATCCCCACTTTATCCTTGGGTAAAAGAAAGCTCTGAAAAATTAAATGCCATGCTCAAGGGCACAGAACTGAGTTTCAAACTGCTTTGATTAGCACAAAAGTCCAAGTGCTGAAGCACTGTGCAGGTCATTTGTCCATTGGCCGTTTGCTCTCTGTGCCATTAACACCATTGTGTATGCTGGATCCCGGCTGACTGCATCTCCTAGACTCCCATGCCTGCTGGCTTCCAGTTAGCACAGACAATGGAAAGTGCCAGTGAAGACTAAAAGATGGGAGCTGGGGAGAAGCTGCTTCTGAAACAGGTTCTGGCTGCACCAGGTAGCTACCGGCTCAACGGCCCTTTGGTGACTCTGGCAGTAGCTACAGTGGCCAGCTGCAGCTACCCAGGGTGTGGGTGGCTCTGGCAGCAGTGGGCCTAGTGATGGATGACATCAGCAGGACATGCAGTCTTGAGCTCTGCAGCACCACCTCCTCTGGTTTGTGCAGCCAGGACTAGGGCTCCTATCTTTTGTTTACTTTTTTTTTTTTTTTTTTTTTTTTTTGAGATGGAGTTTTGCTCTTTGTCCCCCAGGCTGGAGTGCAGTGGCGTGATTTCAGCTCACTGCAACCTCCACCTTCTGGGCTCAAATGATTCTTCTGCCTCAGCCTCCCGAGTAGCTGGGATTACAGGCGCCTGCCACCACACCCAGCTAATTTTTGTATTTTTAGTAGAGATGAGATTTCACCATGTTGGCCAGGCTGGTCTCGAACTCTTGACCTCAAGTGATCTGTCTGCCTCAGCCTCCCAAAGTGCTGGGATTACAGGTGTGCGCCACAGCACCGGGACTTCCTTTTTCCTTTTGCTCTTTCAGCCTTTTCACCACTTTTATAATCAGCTCCCTGCATTCACTCCCCTCTGTTTGCAATTTCTAGTGTCCTTCCTTTTCTTTCTAAATGAACCCTGAATGATACAGCACTTGGTATCAGTCATGCTACCAGGAAACAAACCTTCAATAATGGGTTTTGGAGGTGGGCTGTTTGACTTGATTAGGCTTAAACACAGTGAGAACCTCATGGCCAGGGACAATGAGATTGTGGTATGCCTTGGTGTGCAGGGACATTCAATCACTTAAATCATCACTTATGGTTGCCTGGGACAAAGTGCCTATTGAACACGGAGAATTGTCAGCCCAAGTGGCCGTTGCTCTTGGCCTCTGAGGTAGTAATCATGACTATCAGAAGGAATGAGGAGTACAATGGCTACTTATGACAGTACTAGAGAGTTTGTAGAAAGAAAATGACAAGCACTGTGTTTCAACTCTCTGCTTAGAACACGGATAGATAACCGGTGATTAGATTGCCCTCAAGGAAGCTTTTGTGTTTTGTAGCTATAGGGCAGACACAAATGAAAATCATATCTAAAATGTCATCCTGTGGGTTGTAGAATTGCATCATACATTGGACTCACAAGCTTACTGTCTCTTACTTGAAAGTGAAGGCGTTGACTGGGAAGGAGAGAGCCTCTAAGAATGAGGCATATGTCGTGTGTGTGTGCTGCCCCAACTCATTTTCCAAAAGACTTGTAAAACTGAGCAAGTCTCAGAGCCAGGAAAGGCCCTGCAGCAATGCTGATCTCCCGGCCAGTGCCCTGACACCTGGGCCTTAAAATCTAGCCTGTCTAATGGAACCCAAGTCTCTGTACAAGGAGGGATTCTGTATGGAGCCCGCTGCAAGCCCCAGCAGGAGACTCAAGCCCCAGCAGGAGACACCAGCAGCACAGTTGCCCAGGTTTTTGACGCAAAGCCACATCCTCTTCTGTAGATAACTATTCTGCATTTGAGAAATAGCTCTTGGCTTTCTACTGAGTCCTGGTGTAACCAAGTGGCTTCATTTTTTCTAAGAAACAGGAAATTAGTTACTATTATTTTTTAATGATCTTCTCTTCTTTTCTCCTCTCCCCTTTCCCTAGTTCCTCTTTCCTACTCAGCCCTTCAGAAATGCAGATGTAACCTTTCACCTCCAGGAGATGGCCTCCGAACTTCCGCTCTCCAGGACTTGCGTGAGACTTTCATCCATCAGAAAGGTATATGGAAAGCATGCCTACTTGACTTCTTTTACAACTTATTTCTGCCCAGGAAGGCGCCAACTCAGATGTCCAGTAGATAAGACACCAGGTTAGCCGGGGGACCCCCTGTCCTTGCACACTTCCCCCCTTACCTTATAAAAATGTCTGCTTTCTGCTCCAAAGGTGAAGCAGCACATTTAAAGGCAGAACACTTTTTGCCTCTTCCCCAAGCTGGCTTCAAAATAAATTCACTTTTCTTCCAGCAGACCTCACTCTTATTAGTTGGACTCTACATGCAGCTACCAAGTAATCTGCTTTTTGGTTACACTGGTAGAGGTGGAATGCCTGACCCAAGGAACCAAGTGACTGCAACCCGGGCAGCCCATCTTGGCCTGGGTGTCATCTGGTCCACTGGGTTACAGATTCAGCAGGTGCAGCATTAGACCATCATCAGTCTGGGCCTGAGCACATCGCAGAGGCAGGTAAACTGCATGGGCCAGTGGCGAGAGTCTCAGCGTACCCTCTCCAGTGGCACTGCCATCTTTCCCTCAACCCACACCCGAGCCTTGAGGAGCCTTCTCCTTCACCAGCCGTATTCGTTTCCTGTGATTTCTGGCACAAATGACCACAAACTTGGTGGCTTAAAACAAGAGCAATGTATTATCTCACAGTTCTGAAGTCTGGAATCCAGGTGCCAGCAGGGCCAGGCTCTGTCTGCAGGCTCTAAGGGAGAAGCTGCCTTATTTCTTCCAGCTTTGGGGCTCCTAGCACTCCTTGGCTCCTGGTTGCATCACATCAGTCTCCGCCTCCATCTTCACACAGCCTTCTCCACCCTGTGTCTCTGTCTTCTCCTTTCCTGTCTCTTATAAAGACACTTGTCATTGGATTTAGGGCTTGCCTAATCCAGGATGATCACATCTTGAGGTCCTTACCTTAATTATGTCTGCAAAGATCCTTATTCCAAATAAGCTCAGATTCTGATGTCTGGGCGGGCACACCTTTGCAGAGGGAGAGGAGGAACTGATCGACCCACATCAGCTGACATATGCTAGACCGGCCAGAGGGGACTCTGAGGCAATTCAGAGGGACCTGAGACTGGGAGAAAGAGAAGTCCTACCAGTGGGCAGGTCTTCCAGCGGCACATCTCTCTGTCCACTTAGCTGCGATGGGAAAATGGCCAGAGGCAAAGATCTGATTCATAGGCCGTGGCTAATTATTCAGTCAAATGATGAGGGACTTGAAAAGAATAAGATGGAAGGATTGGCAATAAGAAGATTATGGCCCTGGGTGCCCACCAGCCCTGATGCTGGCACAGAAGTGGCCTGGACAGCATCCGGCACCACAGCTCTGTGCATATCTCATTTGTGGCATGATGTTCACTTTTTATTTTGATGACCAACAAGAGGGAGATGAAGTTCCCATCCATACAGTAAGAGAGTGGCTCCTGAAGTGAGTCACACCTCCCCTGCCACTGCCATTTAACTTCCTGCCAGCTCCTACATTCCATGGAAGGGTAATTACATTGTACATAGTTTTCTTTTTTAATACTCCAATAAATATCACCTGTGAAAATCAATTGGCATTTTCTATACTTAATGCATAATAACTGGTCTTATAAATCTAAATTATCCCTATAAATCTAAATTAAATGCCCAGGTTGAAATGTATTCAGGTCACTTAATTAATAAAGTGCTAGCACATAACCACTACTAATCTGTTTACTTCAAGCCAACTTTTCGTCTTTAAAGGATGTATTTCTCTGCAGTGTGTGGGTGGGAGGAAGGAGGGATCCCAGGGTCCCTGGGAAGCTTACAAGCTGTAGGCACTGCCCATCTTCATGGCGCACTCCAGAGCAGCCTGGGCCTCTTTGCACCTGGCCTCTTTCAGCCTGTGGTTCACTTTCCTTCCGAGGAGAAGGTGATCAGAGCAGCCTGCAGGTGTTGGCGTGAGCAGGAAACAAGAGGCCTGGCTTAGCCATGAAAGTGCTGTGTGACCTTGGACAAGTTGCTTACCCTCTCTGGGCCTCAGTTTTTCCTTCTGCATAATAAGGGAAGGACTAGATCATCACAGAGGGCCTTCTTAGCAACTGTGGGGAGGGAGGTTGTGGGGAGGTTGACCCAGGATGCACAAAAGGTGTGACCTTCAAGTGACTTAACTTGTGTATACCTCAGTTTCCTCATCCATACACGTGGGGTAGTAATAGTACCAGCCTCACAGGGTTTTGGTGAATCTGAGACAAGGAAATAAATGGGATGTGCTTAGTTCAGGGTCTGACTAGTCAAGTGTCCTATAAATGTCAGCTGTTACTGTCTTCCCAGGGCCCATCTCCTGGGTAGTTTGTCAGGTTATTGAAATGATATTAAAAAGATTTAGAGCAAGTAAAGTGAAAATCAGGGGGCACAGGGCTAAATTATCAGCGTTCAGTGCCTGTATCTGTCCTGGCTCTCACTCCCTGACCCCTGCCTTTGGTTTTAGCTCCTGCTGCCTCTGTTCCCAGTGTGGACAGCCCGACGTCCAGGGCTCCAAGTGTCCATTTCTCTGAGCAACTGGGAAAGGAAAAACACAGATCTGGAATGAGATGTGCCCTGGAGAAAGCCAAGAGTTCTCTCAGCCTTGTGTTCACATGTTTTCCACACAGCGCAGGAGGCAGCGGCAGAGACTTTCAGGTAAGAGCAGCCTTTGGCATCCACAAGAACCTGGAACCCTCGGTGGGACTCAGGCCTGGGTCCCCAGCCCTCCTGGAGGACCCTGTCTATAGGAGACTCCAGGCGACAGCCTGGCAATGAGCCAGGGGAGGGTTTCCTGATCTGAGCAGGACAGAAAGTGAAGAATATTGACCCACCTGTAACCAGACTCCAACAGAAGATTGAAGCTGCGCTTAGGAACTGCAGGATAGCACTGCCCCCCCACATTCCTGGGAGGATCCCTCAGCCTCCAGCAAGGCCAGGAGGGGGACTTTGAGAAGCTTTAAGGTTGCTTCCCACAGTTACAGGAAGCCACATGAACTAGGAGGCATCACAGGAAACCCACCCTGAGATGAATGGGATCAACTGGGACCAGACTGGGCCATGCTAAGAGATAAGCGCTAGAATAACAGCATCTCAAAGAGATTCCATTGTGTTTCTAGCTGTCAATAAATGTCTACCCAGCTACCCGGACTAAAATCCTGTTCATCAAGACCCACCATCCACTCTTCACCAACATCCAGGTGACCGCTGAATCCCTGCTCATCCACCACCTCCCAGCTTCTTCACTAACAGTGCCTGTGCAGCCATCGCCGCTACCTGCCTGGGGGAACTACCATGCACAGCTCTGATGAACACAGAAGCCTCCCAGCTGGGCCCAGTGCCAGCACTGCCTCAGCTCAACCTCCTCTTCAGCCCTCCCTCCACTACACCCCTCCCCAACCCCTTGCTCCTCTCCACCCCTCCCCCAGCCCTCCCTCCACTCCACCCCTCCACCCCTCCACTCCACCCCTCCCCCAGTCCTCCCTCCACTGCACCTCTCCACTCCACGCCTCCACTCCACCCCTCCCCCAG
>NC_037668.1:57340825-57581997 GCF_003255815.1 Theropithecus gelada | reverse complement strand
CTCCACCCCTCCCCCAGTCCTCCCTCCACTGCACCTCTCCCCAAGCCCTCCCTCCACTTCAGCCCTCCCCCTACTCCACCCCTCCACTCCACCCCTCCCCCAGCCCACCCTCCACTCCACCCCTCCCCCAGCCCTCCCTCCACTACACACCTCCCCCAGTCCTCCCTCCAGTACATCCCTCCCCAACCCCTCCCTCCTCCCCACCCTTCCTCCAGTCCACCCTTCACTCCATTCCTCCCCCAGCTCTCCCTCCTCTCCACTCCACCCCACCCCCTCCCTTCCACTCCACCATTCCCCTAGCCCATCCCCTACTCCAGTCCTCCCCCAGCCCTCCCTCCACTTCACCCCTCCCAGCCCACTCTCCATGCAGCAACATAGCGATCTTTCTAAAATGCCCATCCCAGAGTCTCCCCAAGGCCTCCTGTCCCCCAGGCTCCCCACTGCACTCAAGGTCAAAGTCAGATCCCTCCTCATGGCTCCTAAAGTCCCATGGGGTGTAGGCCCTGCTGCCTTATTTATCTTCTCAATCCTTGGTCACCCCTCACTTCCCATGACCTACGGGAGTCTTGGGGACTTGCCGTCCTGCTGGCATCTTGCTCACTTGCCTTCTCCTGGGCCTTTGCAGGAGCTCTTCCCCCAGTCCTGAAATCCCCTCCCTCCTCACTGACCCCCTTGCCCTTGGGCCTCCAGGTCTCCACCCTGAGATGAATGGGATCAACTGGGACCAGGATCTTCCTGACTGTCCAATGCCAAGAGGGGCTTCCTCTGTGCCCCACAGTTCCATTCTCATCAGAGAACTGACCACCTCAATGGACCACCTATTTCTCCAGCACCTCCTCCATCTGACTGGGAGCCACCTGTGGACAGAGACATATCTCACTCACCCCTGTAGCCTCAGGAGCTGGCTTCAGGCCTGGCCCAAAGTCAGGGGCTTCAGTGCACATTGACAGAGGCATGAAGAATGTCAGGCTGGCAGTGTGTGGAAGGGCAGTGTGTCCCAGTTGTCACAGGGTGTGGCCAACACCATTTGTCACTCACTCACACCCACCTGCCCTCTCTTCCTCCTTCTCTTGCTCTCATGGAGGATAAGTGCCCATTGTCAGGAATAATTCTGATTGGTCTAAATTAGTCATGGTAATCTCATCTCTCTTGGCCAGTGATTGGTCCAGGATAAGGGATAGACTTGTCTAAAATAATTCTGTGCCCTTTTGCTCTCCTCCTTCTTCCTGGCTGGTACCTAGACAAAATGCCTGGAGCTATGGCAGCCCCATTGTGACCATGAGGTAGCAAGCACAGAGAAAAAACCAAACATGCCAAGAATGACAGAACAGAAAAGCAGAATGAGATCACCTGGTACCTGATGGCATCATGAGTGCCCAGCGCCAGCAGTTGTCCTCTGGACCTCATTTCAGGTAAGAAAAATAAACCTGTATTTATTACAGCTGCTATTAGTCAAGTTTTCTGTTACAGCCAAACACAGTTGTAGTAGATCTAGACAGATCCCTATTCTATCACTGACTAGCTGAGTAGCCTTGGACAAGTCGCTTAGCTTGTGAGCCACACTTTCATCACTCAATGGACTGCTACCTTATAGATATGCTTTGTGAGGCAGGGACAATATCTATCCTGTTCATTAAGGAACCCGTACAAGCCTAACTATTGCTAACATTCATCAAGAGTTTAGTATATGCCAGCAGTTGGTGGCAGCACTTTGCATAAAGTATCTACCTTAGTTCTTCCCAGAACATTGGGAGATAAATAATATTATCAAATCTTACAGATGAGACAACTGAGGCATAGATTGGCTAAGTAACTCGTTCTGGGACACACAGCTGGTAAGTGACAGAGATGGGTTGTGAACCCGGAAAGTCCACGTGCTCCTGACCACTGTGCTATCGATAGTGCCCTGGCACATGGTGGACGCTCAATGCATAGTTGCTGAGTAATGAATGAACCCGAAACAAGAGTTGCTCAGGAACACACAGGCTTTTAGTCCAGATCCTTCCACCACTGCCTCAGATTGCAGGGAAATGCTGGACCAGGGATGAAGTGGGGAGCCCCTGAGCTTGCCCCCAACTTCCAATCAAGGCCACACCTCTGCTAGGATTCTTGGCCCCTTGGGTGCATAACTGGACTCGATTTACTAGACACCCTCTCAGAATCTTCTGTGATTGAGCTCATGTATTTGCTTTCATGTTAACTTTTATTACTTATTGATTTTTCCAGCTTGCTTTAGCTGTGTCTATTTTTATTTGCTTAAAGTAATAGATACTGTTCGGTGAGAGAAGCAGGGTATGAAATTCTATAATCACAGCCAGAGATCCTCCCCCATATTAATGAGGCCGTTACCCCCTGAGAGGGCAGGCGATGGGACCTGCCTATCACTCTGGCCACGAGTCCTGGATTGGGAGGGCCTGAGGTGGGGGTGTTCGCCTCTCTCCAGGGTTGGTAGGAGCCGAGCACAGGTGCAGGCACTAGGTGAGGGGTCTGGGTCTGCAGGAAGAGGCAGAGGGTTCTGGGGTGAATGCGGGGCCGTGTTCAGTGGAGGCAAAAGGAAGGCCTAGTGTGGAACTCCCAGCAGCGCTCCGGTGGGAGGGGCAGTGGGACAGTGGACAGGGCTGCCAGGCCAGCCAGGGCCACAGGAGAAGGCGTGAACAGTCCCAATTCACTCTCCACTCCCTTCACTGCTTTTGTTGCCTCTTGCCCCATTCGCGCCTCTGGCAGGGAGAAGGACTTTTCTAGCTCCTACCTACTGCACTGTGCTGCCCTGGCACACAGCAGCTGCTCAATAAACAGTCCTTCAGCAGATGAGCCAGCCCGTGCCATGAGCTGCTCAAGCACCTGTGTGGCACCGTATTGGTCTTACCGTTCTTGGTAAATGAGTCATTTAGCATGTTAACTTTGCCGACTAGTTTATGAGGAGTTGTTTGTCTGAGAGCTGGGCTCTCGAAATGAATTTTCAGTGAATTGTCCTAACCCCGAAGAAGAGCGACATAGACTCAGAGAAGGGTGCAGGATCTGGTAGGGGTGGGTGTGGCGGGAGATGCTGCTGAGGGGGAGGCTGGGACGGGCCTGGAAGGGCAAGCCAGGCATGTGCTCAGCCCTGAGGTGCTCCTAGAGGGCCCCGGATCGGGGGAGCCATGCCTGTGGTTTGGTGGTAGAAAGGCCGGCCCAGGTGCCCTGTCCTCGTCCCCATCCCCTGCTCATCTCCTGCTGTTAGGATGAACAGGTAAGCACAGCCCAGGTCCCTACAAGTCAGCTGGGACCCTCACTCTTGCCTTTTCCTTTATTATTTTGATTTAGAGGCAACATTGAACCACAGCTGTGGCTGAGGAAGGAACATGAATGAGAAGATGTTAGTCAGTTCCAGCAACTTCAGACCAATTGCTTCCCTCAGTTTTCTAGCCTGTAAAATGGGACTATTAAATTCAGTGCTCTAAGGACCCTTCCAGTGCTAATATTCTGGTTCCTTGGGCTCATCTCAGTCATCTCCGTGGTTACTATGAGTCTATGTGTGGAAGGGACATTGATCAAGCACCTTCATTGCCTCTCTCAGTCCTCACCGTGGTCCTTCCAGGGGCTGTTCCTGTGACTCCATTTTCCAAACAAGACATCCACTGTCACCCATGTGCCAAGGTATTTAAACCAGGCCAGAGTGTCTCTGGAGCCCAAGCCTCAGCCATCCCTGTACTCACCAGCTGTGAGGCTTTGGGCAGGCAGCCTCCCCTCTCTGTGTCCCAGCCTCCCCGTCTGTGAAACGGGGATAGTACTTACCTCGACGGGCTGATATGAAGATTAAATGGGTTAGTATATGTGAGGTGCTGGATTAGGCACTGGGCACACAGTAAGCGATCAGTAGATGCTCGCTGTTGCTCTGCTCCCTGGAAACCCTACTGAGTGTTGAGTGCACTGGAGACTCCTTATCGAAGCTGGAGGGTGGTAGTGGCGAGAGCCATTGGAAAGTTGAAGCCAACAAGGTGAAGCCTGCTCAGTGTGGAGATGGTTCTTCCCAGCCCTCGCTCGGAGCTCCATGTCCCAAGTCCTGTGCTGATTTGTGTTTAAAAAGCAAAACAAACCTCGGATACTTAAGTGTCAGTTAGGGTGAGACGAGAGGCCTTCTCCCGGAAGTCGCCCTGAGCTCTGCATCAAGCGGCTGTGCAGTTTCCTCTTTAACGTGTTGTCAGCACCAGCACCCTCACACCGAAACCGATTATTGAGCTCCTACTATGTGCTGGATACTGTGCCACTGCTGGGCCTGTGCTGCTGAGCCATGCCTCCATCCAGCCTGCCCTTGCTGTCCCAGAGCAGCTCACAGTCTGGGTGCAGGTGGGACACAATTATCCAATAGCCACAGCAAAATGTGGAATTGGAATGTGACAAGTTCCAGGAAGAAGAGAAATGGGCTGTGGTTTGTGTCTCCGTGTGTATCCACGAGTACATGAACATACATGTGAGTGTGTACACATGTGCCTATGTCATTGTGTGTGCGTGTGTGTATGCATGTACCACTGTGCACATGCCTGTGTGTGCATCTTGTGCCTGTGTACACGTGTGTGTGTGTGTGTGTGTGTGTGTGTGTAGTCTGGGAGGTCAAGGAAGCATTCCCTGTCTCTCTGTTTTCACACACACAGCCTCTTCTGCCTGGCTTATTGCCTAAGATCAGTGGCTTCCTCTTTTGGTCTCACTCCCCACCTCTACCCGGCCTCTCTCACTGTCCCCTGCTCTGCCCCCTTGGCCCTGCAGAAGAATCTGGCTATGGCCCTTGGGAGGGTCACCTGTGCCCTTGACATGGTGGACCCTGGATCTCTCTGCTTCCCACACAGCCAGCATTTACTTCCATCTCAGTGCCTGGGGCATAGAAGGTGCCCAGGAAATGTCTGATGGTGGAGGGAGGGAGGGAGTAATTGAGTGTTGACCCAGGTCCGCCCCCTTCCTGTCCCGGATCCCGCTCAGGCCCCTCCTCCATGATTTCTTACACCACCCCTGTACCCATAGGGTGGTTGACTGAGTGTTTGCCATCCTCCTCTAATGTCCTCCAACATCATCCTCCAGGCTGGGAGCTCTTCATTTGTCCCATCATCCATAACACAACTGTGTTTGGACTGTGTGCTTTATTAAGCACCTAGAGGTGCTGTTCTAGGAACTAGAGTACACATGTAATCAAGATAGACTCAATCCTGCCTTCATGGCATTTGCAATGTGGTTGGGGAGACCTATGCAGAACAAAGAAAGAGACAATGCCAGGTCCTGAGGAGTGCTCTGCAAAACCTAATGCAGAGGAGGGGGAGGGAGGGTGGCACACTGGGGAGGAGCTGAGGAGTGAAGGAGACTCCATCTCTGTCATTGTCTCCCCCATGACTGCCTGCCCTTTACACTGCGTGCTCCTTGCATGCGCCTGCACCTGCAGACATGAAGTTGAATCCAGGAGGGGGCAGCAAAAACTACCCTGGTCTTCTCTCCTGTCTTCTGGTCTCCTGGCAGCACCTCCCATTGGCTGAACCCAACAGAAACTAACTGTCACGAGAATCCCTGACATAGGGCGTGCACGGCAGCCTCGCTGGTGCAGAGCTGGACAGGAGGAGATGGAGAATGGACAAGGTTGTGGAGAACAACCAGCCAGGGATGATTAGCAAAATATTCCCCCCAAAGCTAGTGGCATTGCTTCAGGGTGCTTATTAGGGTCTGTTTCTTTATATTTTGGTATCAATTGGATGTTTCACAAACAGTGTGAATCATCTGTTTTATGAAGCTATTTAAAAAATAAATCAGATGACCTGGTGCTCAGGGACAGAAACAAGGTGACCTTGACATCATGACCCCACCTGGAAATTGGGTCTCAAAGCCACATTTGAGGCTGGGCAGGTGCAATCAAGCCGTGGTGAAAGAGCAGAATCCAGGAGCCCAGACACCTGGGTTCAGGTTCTGCTTCAGCTCCTCACCTGCAAGATGACCTCGAGAATTTCCCTCCTCTCCCAGCCTCAGTTTCCCCAGCATGCGCTAGTGATCCCTAATGGGCTTCCCAGCTCTGATGGGCCAAGAGCCCTCTGAGAAGTGAGAAGTCACTAATCCTGTCAGAAGCCGGGTGTTTACTGATTATGGAAGATTATGGAAGACAGATGACTCTGAACCTACTTATACGGAGGAAGAAATTCAAATAAATGCCTCCTGGAAAACACCGCAGGAGCATTTCCAAGATGACTCAAATGCAGTGATAAGCACTCTTATTGACGTCTTTTGGGACATGAGGGAAAATCAAGGGCAGGTGCCGCCACAGCAGTTTGTGGGGGGAAAGAAGGAACCGGGGAGCAGCAGCAAGGAGCCTGGCAGTGGGGGAAGTGGGGGAGACCCGGCCGGCAGCTGGGTTGTGATCTCAGCTGTGGCCTTACTTCAGGACATGACCTTTGGCAAGCCCCTTTACCTCTCAGGGCCTCAGTTTCCCCAGCTGTAAAATGAAGGAGCTGAACAGATCATTGCTGTGGCCCCATCCAGGCCTGTGCCCATATGGACCAAGGGATCTGGCAGGAGGCAAAATGCTGGAGAACAGAAGTTTCCAGGCCTTTCGCCACGGGGAAAGCTCCCCATTAGGTTATGAACGCAGGCCCCACAGGCTGAGCTGAAGGCCAGGCCCGCTCTGTACTTGCTCCGTAACTTTGGGCAGGCTCCTTTCCTTCTCTCCATCTTCATTTCCTTCCAGGGAAAAAGAGATGGTCATGATTTAAATTTAGATCTTGTTGTTTTTCTGTTTGTCCTAACTGTTATTTGTATACCTTTCTCCCTTTTTCTGCCTTCTTTTGGATTGAATATTATTTATGATTCCACCTTGTCTTCTGTGTTGGCTCATTAACTATAACTCTATGTTTTGCATTTTAGTGTTTGCTTGAGGGTTTGTAGTGAACATCGTTAGCACAGTCTGCCCGAGACGTTACACCATTTCTCACAGACTTTAAGAACCTTGCAGCAGTGGACTTCCACTTCTCCCCTCCCACCTTCCTACTATTGTATATTTTACTTCTACATGATTTGTAAATATTACACTACATCATTAATTTTGTTCAGCAGGTCAATATTCTCGTGTGTGTGCATGTGTGTGAATAAATAACTTGTTCCTCTGTATAGCTGAGCAGTATTCTCTTATGTGGATATATCACCATTTGCATTCACCTATTGAAAGACATCTTGGTAGTTTCCAGTTTGGGCCAATTATGCATATAGCTGCTATAAATATTAGTGTGCATATTATTGTGTGAACAGAAGAATTCAATTTACTTGGGTAAATATCTATAAGGAGAATTTCTGGATTACTTGGGAAATGTATGTTTAATTGTGTAAGCAACTTGAAGACCCTCTTTTGTAAATAACCTTTACAGGATTTCAAATTTATGTATACGCTATGATAACTTTCAAAAGAGTTGGCCAATTTTGCTAAAATTTGATACAGAATGCAAGAATACCAAGATATACTTCAGTTGAATTTGATTTGGGATTTCAGGATATCTCCATGAAATAAATGTTGTCTATTAAAATATTCAAATGGATATATTTTGATATATAAATACATCTTTTTATAAATGAATGAATGAATGACAGTGGGAATGGAATGGATGTGGGAATGGAATTGAAGGGATGAATGTGAATAAGAGCTGAAATATAAGCCTAAGACTGATGTATTAGCTGAAGTAAAGAGTACAGTGATCAAAGTAGAGGGGAGACTCTAACATGTACCACCTATGTAGTTACCTGACAGTGCTCTTGATTTCTTCATGTGGATTCAAGTCACTGTTTAGGGTCATTTCATTTCAGTTTGAAGGAATCCTTTTTACAGTAGATCTACTAGGAATAGAGTCTCTCGATTCTTGTTTATTTGGGAATATCTTAGGTTCCTCTTCATTTTCGTAGATTAGTTTTCCTGGACATAGAGTTCTTGATTAACCTTCCTTTTCTTCTGTTCTTTGTGCATGTCATCCCATGTCTTCTGGCATCCATAGTTTTTCATGAGAAGTTAGCTACGAATCTTATTGAGGATACCTGTGGCATGATGAGTCATTTTTCTCTTGTTTTGAAGTTTCTCTCTTTGTCTTTCAACAGTTTGACTATGCTGTGTCTGTGCGTGTAGCTCTTTGAGTTTATCCTACTTTGAATTTGTTGGGCTTTATTTGGTGTGTAAGTTAATATTTTAAAATCAGAATTGAGAAGTTTTGGCATATATATATGTGTATATATATAATATATATATTTTATATATATACATATAACTGAATACGGTTCAGCTATATAGAGGAACAAGTTACTTATTCACACACATGCACACACACAAGAATATTGACCTGTTGAACAAAATTAATGATGTGGTGTAATATGTAGAAGTAAAACATACAACAGTAGTACAAAGGTGGGAGAGGAGAAGTGGAAGTCCACTTATCTTTCTATTCTCCTTCTGAGACTCCCATGATGCATATGTTGATATGTCTGATGGTGTCCCATGGATCTCTGATTCTGTTCATTTTTCTTCATTCTTTTACTTTTCTATTTCACCAACTGCCAAATCTCCATTGACCTCTTTCCAAGTTTACCGATCCTTTCTTCTGCCAAGTTACATCTACTGTTGAGCCCTTTTAGTGGTTCTTTTTTATTTCAGTTTTAGTATTTTTCAATTTCAGGATTTATATTGGTCCTTTTTTAAAAATATAATTTCTACATCTTTGTTGATCTTCTTTATTTGGTGAAGCATTGTTCTTACATTTTCCTTTAATTATTCGAACATATTTTAAATGTCTGGGTGAGTCTGTTGCCTACCCCCACTGTTTTCCACTGTCTCAGCCTAGAACAAATAAGTCTCCACGTGTCTAGCAGGAGTTCTGTGTGAGAGACGGGTCATGCCTTCAGCCCATAGCCAGGCAGTTTACTTATTTGCCTTAGCTTTCACAAAGCCTCAAAGTCTCAAAGTCAGCCAGAGGTGAGAGCTTACCATCTTCTCCTGAGCATGTGCATAACCCTACATATGCTCATGGCATTCTAGATTCCCAGGAACACCTTGGAGCTTTTCGGAGCCCCTGTGAACAACTCATTCCCCAGTCTTGCCTTTAAGCTTTTAGGTTAGTCTGTTACTTACCCCAACTGTTTTCCACTGTCTCAGGCAGTCACCAAGCCAAACGATTGGCTCCAATTGTTTCTGACAATTGCTTCCCCTAAAAAGGTTTTTTTGTTTGTTTGTTTTTGTTTTTGTTGTTTGTTTATCTGGTTGGTTTTTGTACTGGGTGAACTCTGATTCAGGTAAAATAAAGACAGCCTTATAAGTGGGATCTTCCAGGGAACCACCCGACAGGTCAAATAATCAGTTACCTGAGAATGGGGCTTTGAAGAAACTCCAACCCCATTCTGCTCTCCCCTGACTGCCAGACTGCTGGTTTCCCTGTGACTTTGAACTATTGATATTCAATGCCACCATGCAGCTGGAGAGCAGGGGATGGGACTACAGCCAGATAAAATGCCTCAAAGCCCACTGTCTTACCAAGATTCAGTTGTTTTTCCTGAACAAATGTGCCCTGGACTGCAGCAAGCCTTTGGTTAATTTCCAAAGTTGTGAAAAAGTTCATTCTGAAAATTTTTGCCAGCATTCTTACTTTTTTAAATGAGGCTTTTCAGGGGCTCTTGCTTTATCATGTCCCCTAATGTCACTTATTTACAGTGTTCTGATTAGCAATCTATTGTCACCCTTTTCTTTGTTTTTACATCCTTATCTTTGCTTCTTTATGCCTAATTTGTCATTTTCACCTCTATGGCTACTTTATAGGTTTTGAATAATTTGATTGTGATGTGCCTTGCTATCATTTTTTTTTCATGTTTCTGATGCTTATAATTTATTGAACTTCTTGGATCTCTGAATTAATAATTTTTGTCAAATTTGGAAATTTCTCAGCCACATTTTTTTTCATAATTTTGTTATGTCCTCTCGCTGTTCCTCTCCTTCATTGCATGCTGGATATTTTTGCTTTTTCTGTAAATATCTATAGTATGTGTTCTAAGATGTAGTTAAATTATTTTTCAAAAGTAGCTTGATCCTTTTGGCTCTCATTTTTAAGACTTGTTAGGCAGGCCAGAGCGGTGTTCAGTCTAGGACTAATTTTTCCCCATTATTAGGGCAAGATCCTTCCAAGTACCCCATGAGTTATGAAGTTTTCCAGTCTGGCTAGTTGGAAATGGTATTATTCCTGGCACTGTGTGAGCATCACAGATGACTTCCCATTCTAACCCTTCGGAATGATTCTTTCTCCATCCCCACATGCATGTACTGATGGCTACTCGGCTGAAGACTTCAGGAGGATCCTGCACAGATCTCTGGAGTTCTTTCTGTGCAATGCCCTCCTTTTGTTCCTCTGTCCTGTGAACTCTCCTTAGACTCTCAGCTCCATCTCCTCATCTCAGAGAGTCCTCCAGACTCCATCTGGACTCTCGATCCGTACACCATGTCTAGGAAACTTACTCCAGGCAGTAAGCTGGGGAATCATGAGGCTCACTTTGTTTCCCATCTCTCAGGGATCACTGTATTTTGTTTCCTGATGTCAAATGTTTTGCAAAGCATTTTCAAATATATTTTGTCTGTTTTGTCTATTGCTTCAGGCAGGAGAATAATCCAGCTCCTGTTACTCTGTTGTAGAAGCAGAAATCAAAGGAAATCCCTATTTCCTCCATGTACTTGAGCTCTTGATCTTCCAAGCAAGGTAGGTAATACTATTGCGGCCAGTATTTGGTAAATCTGAGGCACAAACCCAAGTCTATCTTACCCCTGAACATTCCCTATCTGTAAATATTCCCTCCCACCCCATCCATGGCTTTCCTCAAAAACAATATGACCTGGCTGGGCGTGGTGGCTCCCGCCTGTACTCCCAGCCCTTTGGGAGGCTGAAGCGGGTGGATCACCTGAGGTCAGGAGTTCGAGACCAGCCTGGCCAACATGGTGAAACCCCATCTCTATTAAAATACAAAAATTAGCCAGGTGTAATGGCGTGCGCCTGTAATCCCAGCTATTCGGGAGGCTGAGGCAGGAGAATTGCTTGAGCCCAGGAGGCAGAGGTTGCAGTGAGTCGAGATCACGTCACTGTCACTGCCACTGCACTCCAGCCTGGGCGACAGGGAAACTCCATCTCAAAAACAAAAAGAAAAAACAAACAAACAAACAAAAAACAGCCCAACATGATCCATCATTTAAGCGGCTTTGTTTTTTGTTTGTTTGTTTTTGGGGGTGTGTTGGGCAGAGATTTGAGATGAACATTGAACCAGTGAAGGTTTTTATGGCCACCTTGTCCCAGCATGAAGAGCAGAGGGCCAGAGCAAGCTGCTGACATGTGCTGAGTATTGCTTGAAGAGCCTCTGCGAGGGGGCAGATTGTGCTGACACATTGTGGCGAGAGTGGGTGAGGAGTGGGCCAGCCTACGCTCACACTCGGGAGCAGGACGGATATCAAGAGGAGTGTTTTGTGAAAATGGAATGCCATTAACTGGATTCTTCAAAAGTGAGCAGATACAGGAGAGGACTTCCAGGGGTGGGGCCTGCAGAACACAGGGGCTCCTGCAGAGTGTGTGGGCAGGGAGATGCCGTGGGGGCAGCAGGAATGACTGAGTCCAGATGCAGGATGGCCTTTGGCAAGCAGAGAAGAAACTCCTGCTCTTAGGAACCTGCTGCCCTCACTCCAGTGTGGTCCTGCAGCCCCTGAGGCCAGGTCTGCACTGACAAATGACCCGTGTGAATCAGCCCAGCCTTCTCTCCAAGGCTGGCCTTGGACAGAAATCAAGAGGGCGACCTCACCCTTCTCTTTCCACAGGTGTGGGCGTGCATTCCATTAGACAGCCACAGAGTGAGGACTTCTGGCTTTTTAGGTGTAAGGAATGGGGTGGGGGAATCTGGGACCACCCCTCTGTCTACCTTCTGCCCTCGGAGACCCTTTCTGGGTCCCCTGACACACTGGCACCCCAACTCCTCCTTCATTCATCTTTTCATTAAACTTTGCTAATCCAGACTCTTCACAGAGTCTGTTCTAGGCTCCCAGGAAAAGGAGGCGAATCAGTCTGGTCCTTGCCCTTTAGGTCCTCTGAAATCAATGCAGGAGCCTTTTCAGAAGCAGACAGGCATCCACAGTGTGGTAAGAGCAGCCCAGCACCAGACAACACTCTGCAGCACTAGCTCAGTACCAGGCACTGTTCACTCTATGTGCATTATTTCATGGAACCCTCTCCACGACTTAGGTGCATCACATGACTTCCTGGGCCCATTCTCATTTGTAAATCGAGGCTATTTTCTTTTTCCACATGGCTAGACTTCTTACTGTATACCTGCATAAGAATGCAATGCATTCACGAGAATGTGCTCATACACATTACTGAGCCAATACAAAAGGAAAGAAAACATGAGTGGTATTATTGGTCCTTTCCAGTCCTGACTGGCCAAAGACCTCTGATTCTGGACTTTTCAGGAGTGGACAAAGTTGGGTCTGGGTCTGGGGAGAAGTGAGGCTCCTGGGGATGGCCCTGGAGGACATCTATCCTAGAAAACTGGAAGTAGTCTCACTGAGTACATTGAGTCATTTAGCCTCCATTTTGGTCTTCACCCCTTCCCCAACTGACAACAAGGCTTCTTGGTCCCCCTGAGTCAGATACACAGAGGCTCATCTTGTCTCGTCCACTGTGCTGCAGGTTCACTGGCATTATTTGGGGCTTTTGTCAATCTTCATTCCAAGTCTTCTCCTTTGGCCAAAAATGTGCTTTCCTTGTTAGTACACTTGCAGTTCCAGGGATGAAAATCTAACCCCTAAAGATTTAAATAAAACAGAGAAGAAATGAGGTGTCTATTGGCCCATTCAACTAAGACATCCAAGAGTTGATGGCTTTGAGCACAGCTGAATGCAGTGGCTTAAGAGCTATCATCTTATAACCTTGTCTTCCCATCTCTTGACCAGCGCTTCTACGTCAAGTTAATTCTCAGCCACGCTCTCCCTTCTGGGTGGGAAATGCCATCCTATGGAAATCCCCACATTGACGCCACACCGGCTTCACCTCTCTCTTTCCTGATAATTTTAGCAAAAGTTCTTGGTATGTGATATGGTTTGAATGTGTGTCCCTTCCAAATCTCATGCTGAAATGTGATCCACAGTATTGGAGGTGGGACTTGGTGGGAAGTGTTGGACCATGGAGGTGGATCTTCCTCAATCACTTAGCTCCATCCCCATTGTAATGAGTTACTGTGAGATCTGATTGTTAAAAAGTGTGGGACCTCCCCTCTTTCTCTTGCTTCCTCTCTCCGTGTGACGTATCTGCTCCCTCTTTACCTTTTGTCGTAAGTAACAACTTCCTGAGACCTCACCAGAAGCTGAGTAGATCCTGGGGCCATGCTTGTACAGCCTGCAGAACTACTCTTCCTCATCTTTTCTGCCCCTCTCCTGACCGCCTCTTTCCTTCCTCCCACCCCTCTTTCTCCGCCTCTGTCCCATACTCTCTCCTCCCTCTCCCCATGTCCTGGTCCTCCCCAGCTAATTAAATGACACTGTGGAACCTGTTTTATTTGCTTATGGCTCAGGGGCCATGGAGGGCCAGCAGTCGTGTGTTCACTAAATGGCTCCATGTACAAGGATGTAATGAGCCAGTTTTATTACATCACCATGGTCCATCTGTGAGATGATGTCGTATTCACTGGGAAGAAAGAGAACCACTCAGGCCTGAGTGTCTGAGGTTGGAGGGGTGAGCAGGGGAGGATTTATCCTCTCTGACTCAGGAAATGGGCTGGAGGTGGAAAGGGAGGCCAGGCTGAGCCGGTGGCCCCTGTTACTGCCACCCTAACTGTGAAGTTCAGAACTCTCCTCTGGTTTTGACTACAACAATGGCTGATGGTCCCAATCCAGGGGCCCAGAACTGCTGGGTGCTGACTGCAAGGGGCCCTGACTTCACGTGGTTACCAAGTACTATTTGTAGACAGAAAAATTGGCCTGCCACATAACAGAGCACCATTTTACTATCCACATGTGCTCCTGAGAAGCATTTCTGCATTTCTAGCAGCCTTTGTCCATTGCATATTTCCTCCGTCACTGGGATCTAATGGTAGCTGCTGGGGTTAGTGATAAAATAATAGCAGCCACCATTCCTCAAGTACTTACCATGTGCTGGGGCGCTGGGCCTAGTGATTTACTTGGGATATCTCATTTAATCCCTACAATGCCCGTTGAGGGTAAGTGCTGTTATCCCCATTTTATTGATGAGGAAATTGAGGCTCAGATAATTCAAGGGCCATGTCCAAAGACGCACAGGCAGATTGTGGCTAATGGAGGATTTGATCTCAGGTCTGCCCAACACCACGGTCCTCGCCACTGCTCTCTGCTACCTCTAATTTACAAGGACAGCTCATAGCAAGTGGGGGTCCCACACTTTTATTAAATGTTAAAAACATTCCTCATGGTCAAAAAGATTATGAGAAATGATAGTTCCTGCAGGAGGCTCACCTTCCTCTGTGGGGTTCACTCGGAGTGGGCTGTAAGGCATCTGAGCTGATGGAGATCAGGGTGCACCTGTCCATATGTACGAGGAAGAAGGCAGTGTCTTGGGGTCTGGCAGTAAAGGGAGAAACAGCTGGGGCTGGGGAGATTCTGGCCTGGGAATTGGGGAGGTGGGTCGGAGCTGAGGCTGTGTCTCTAACTCACTGAGTGACAGTCAACAAATTCAACGCTCCACAAATGCCTATTGTGCACCTAAGTGCCAGACTGGTTCTGGGCACTGGGGATACAATTGTGGACGAGGTTGTTCTTGCCCTCAAGCCTGTGGCATTCCAGGGTAGGGTGGACAGAGTCCCTGCCCCTCTGTGGGCTCAGTTTACTCATCTCTGTAAAGAGCAGGCTGGGACATAAGCTCAAGTGTCTTCAGGAGCCAAGTAGGTAACTCAAGCGACCCATGTAAGTTGGGATGAGGGAGACCAGGCTTCCAACCATGGATATGGCTGCGGCTCAGCTCCTGCCACCGTTGCTGTAAGCATGCCTGCCAGTGCGTCTGTGTGGTGACAGCCTCCATATTTCAAAGACTTGCTGCAACCATGGTCAAGGAGGGTCTCTCAGGACAACCATTGCATGGTGGGAGATGACAATCACAAGCCCCCCTCAATCCAGGTGTACACTGGGCTGTCAGAGTCCAAGCCCCATGAAAAGATGGGCCAGCTCAGGGAGAGGAAGACAGGCAGAACCAACCCTGCCAAGCCTCTGCCCAATGCCCACACTGCTGTGCAGATGGGCAGCCCTGGGCAGGGAGAGGCATTGTCAACAGGAAGGAACCTGAGATGGCCCTGGGCCCTCCTGAGTCACGGGGTTCAGGGCTCATGCGTGTGTGTGTGTGTGCGCTTGTGTGTGTGTGTGTGCTTTGTGTGTGTGTGTGTATGTGAAGGTGAGATAGGGGTCAGAGCAGGAGGAGATCAGCGCAGACCCCGGAGGAAACCATGAGGTCCTTCACAGGCCACAGTGATGCAGAGATGGCTTGCAGAGGTCTGGAGGGGCCATTAAGAGAAAAGGCTGGAAAATGACCTTGAAACCACACCAGCACATAACCATACAAAAACTAGTTCTATTAAGGATTTCTGTGAGCCTGGCTCTGTTCTAGAACTTTATAAGTATCTTACTGAGTCCTTACAACAATCTCAGAAGGGAATTACTATAATTAATTCATTCTGCAGGAAGGAAATCCAAACACGTTAGGCTAAGTTCTCTGCTCAAGGTCACAGGGCTGGTGTGAGGCCGAGGAGGCTTTGAGTCCTGGCTGTATGGCTTCCAAATGCACACTTTCCTAAAACTGGGCTCATGGCACCACCTTCCTACAGTACCATATATTTGTTGAAGACTCACTGTGTGTCAGGCACTGTGAAGGGGTTTTACTCACGTCATGTGACCCCAACAACAACCGAGGAAGGGAGTGCTCACCGCTCCCACTTTACAGATGAGAAGACTGAGGCTCAGGAGACAAAGGGGCTGCCAGAGACTTGCCTAGGGCCAGCTCAGCTCTCTGTGGCCCCACTGGGTTCTTGGGGGTCTGGCTCCAGAGTCCCCTCCTCCCGACACTGTGCCCTGCTGGGTGGCGTAGGGAGGAAGCTTGTTTCCTAGTTTCTGATAGACTGAACTTCACTATGACAGTTCTTAGAGGCCTGGAGACACCTTCAGGAGGCCATGAATCGGGGCTGGGGCCTCTGAGTTAAGCCTGGAAGAATCCCATTTCCTTTCCCCAGGGGTCTCCCCAGTCTCAATGGACACTGGGTCATCTGAGCTAATGAGGCCAGTCCCCTCCCCTGCTCCACCTCGCTTTTTTAGAAATTAGACATATTAGGCCAGGCGTGGTGGCTCGTGCCTGTAATCCCAGCACTTTGGGAGGCCGAGGCAGGTGAATCACTTGAGGTCAGAAGTTCGAGACCAGGCTGGCCAACATGGTGAAACCCTGTCTCCACCAAAAATGTAAAAAATTAGCTGAGTGTGGTAGTGCACACCTGTACTCCCAGCTACTTGGGAGGCTGAAGCAGGAGAATCACTTGAACCTGGGAGGGGGAGGTTGCAGTGAGCCGAGACTGTGCCACTGCACTCCAAAAAGAAGGAAGGAAAGAAGGAAGAAAGGAAGGAAGGAAGGAAGGAAGGAAGGAAGGAAGGAAGGAAGGAAGGAATGAATTAGACACATGAAAGACCCCTTATATCATAGCAGAACTGTAGGTCCCAGAGCCCCCTCACTGTGCCAAGGCCCTTTCCAACTTCAAGATGTATTAACTCATCCACAGGAAAGCGGCTGTACTTCCAACAGTCCCTGGACATACGCCGCACCTGTGCCTAATACCCCGGCATCCAGTGGCAGTGGCCAGGCCAGTCCCGCCCATGGGGGCTCCGTGTTCTCTCCTGAACTGCAGCGGAGGTGGAACCTGTGACTGCAAGTTCCGCTGTCTCCGAGGACAGAGAGGCATGTGCAAGGAGGGGACTTGGAGGAAAGCCACGGGGCAGGCACAGAGGAGGGGGTCTGGGCAGTAAAGGGAGACCTCCAATGGACTAGAGGGGAGAATTCAACTCTCCTGAGCCCCTGCTATGTGTCTAGCATCTACGTCCACCGCTCATCCCAGCCTCACCACCTCAGTAGGCAGATGCCACTCTTGCCATTGTGTGATTATGCCCAGTGTGTAGATGAGGATATCAAGGCTCAGACAGGTTAAGTGACCTGCCTAAGGTCACACTCCTTGGCTGCAATAGGAACAGGGATTCAAACCCAGCTGGTGAGCCCTAAGTCCATCCTCTTCCTCCCAGTCACATTATCTAGATTCACTCTTCACTTCATAGGGGTGCCTGTGGCTCTCTCCACCTCTGTTCCCCCCATCCCCTTTCTCTCATCTACCACCCTATCCCTGCAAAGCTGCTCTGCAGCTCCCTAGGGAAGAGAAGCCTCAGTAAATCCCAGCCTTCAATGAGGAGGATCTGAGATGATCCCTCGGGAGAAGCAAACATTTCCCAGCAGAGTAAATCACTGAGGCACCTTAGTACTTGCAGGTGCAGCCAGCTGCCCTCCCTCCCCTGGAAGTTTGTAAATCAAACCTTAGACCTGGACACAAATAATCTGCCGGGGAATAAACAAGGGAGGAAGCAAGGGGACATGCAGGGAGAAGAGCAGCTCCCCAAGCCAGGCCCTGGAGGGCATCTGGGATGAAGGTGAGGGGCACAGTGTGGCTGTTGAGGGACCACTGCTCCCACCTGCCACCCCAGGGGATTGGGCCAGAGGCTTCCTGGGGTCGCCAGCCCCGGAATTCTATGTCTCCCTGACCCAGTGTCTGGGAACAGCTGGGGAAAAGGGTCTGAGCTCAGGGATGGAAGCTGGAGATGGGGCTTGAAGTCCCCAGCAGCTCTGAGCTAAACCCTGGCTGAGGCATTTGGTGGGGCACGAGGCTCTGGTGGTAGCAGAGGACAGGATGGGGTGGGTGTGCCTGGAAGTGGCCCTGGGCAGCAGCCAGGAGGAAGCCAGAGGAGCAGAACTCAGCATCCTGGGCTGGGAGTCCAGACCTGGTCAGTTCTGGGTCTGCTGCGGATTTGCTGTGTGACCTTGAGCAAGTCATGTGGCCTCTCTGAGCCTCAGTTGCCTCATCTGCAAAGTGGAGATGATCATTCCTGCCCTTGATGCAGGGGTGTTGGGAGGACCTACTGAGGTCAGTGAGGGAAGAGCAGCCAGGAGCACAGGGGCAGGGCCTGGCTGCTTACCTGGGCAGGGCCTGGCCCTGCTCTACCCACCTCTGCCCCCAGTCTCCTGGTGACTGGCCAGGCCCTGGCATCCCCCCCTGAAAACCCAGTTGAGTGGCAGAGGTGAGACCTTTATGCAAATGAGGCTGCCTCCCCTTTGTGCTCCCCCTTTTCCCCAAGGCCACCATCACTGGGGCCTCCCACATGGCTTGAGTTTCCCAGGTAGGGGCTGATCCTTGTAAAACATTTGATTTCTCATCTACGTGCACGGCAGCTCTGCTGTCTCTCCCAGGATCCATGCTGCTCCCAGCCCCGTTCCAGTCCTGTGGACCCCTGGAAGAGCAGCCTTCAGCTTCCCCTTTCTGACCAGCTGTGTGAATCTGGGTGGATCAGTTCACCTCTGAGCCTCAGTCTCCGCCTCTGTTAGATGGGGATAAGAGCACCTACCTGTCATCCTTGTTCTCTTCATGAACAGGCTCTTTTGGTTCTTCATCAAATGTTTCTGTGGAGCCTTCTGTGTGCCAGACCCTGGTCTGGGCACTGAGGACTGGTGTGGAGGTGGGCAACAGAGACAGGGCCCTGCTCTTGTGGGTCTTTCTTGGGGTGGATGCAGTATGGAGTTGGCTGGGAAGGTGTCCATTGGCTGCCAGGAGCAGAGGCACTGCAGTATAGGCGGGTGAGCCATCCAAGGCAACACGACAGGCCATCAGTGGAGCCCTAGACAGGCTGGGGGAGGGGAGACATGTGTAACCACCCAGGCAGGAGACCCACTGCACCACCCTACTGATTTTCAGTTCCCTCATTCCAGTGATGTCACCCTTTCTCTGAGAACATGGTGGAGGCCAAGCCCCAGTTGGCTCCTTTTGTTACTCAGGACTTGCCAAAGCCCTTGGGCTGAGCAGATAAAGTCACCTGGTCAAGTGGGTCCCCAGAAGAGCAGCTCTTCATCTCTTGTCTCTAAGCTGTCCATCTCCCCCACCCACTCCCAGCCCCAGAACTTCCTGCAGAATTACCTAGGAATGGCGGGATGGGAGCTGGATCTTGTTATCAGAGCACTCGTAGCTTCCCCTGACACCGCTTCCAGGCCTTCCTTACAGAGCCCCCCTCCCCACTGATAGGAGAATTGTTAACGATGATAATCATCATCTGAAAAGCTGGGTTCCTGCCACAGATAATTACAATAATATTCTGCTCCACTTTACCTGTCTTCTCCCTTTATATGTGATGGGGAACTGCATAGCACACCTGGAGACAAGAGTTGAGGGGAGGCCCCCAAGGGGTGGTCTGTGCAGGAAGGTGGCAGGTGTGAATGTGAACATGGGAACCCCCTGGGGGAAGGACCCCTCAGTCATGTACCCGTATGTACTGTATGCCTGGGAGCCTGTGCCTGTGGGGCATATGCTTGTGTGTGCAGTGACTGGGCCAGTGGGGGGCAGGCATCCTGGCAGGGGAAGAGCACGGAAGGTGGGGTCAGTGACAGAGGATGGTGTGAGGGTACCTGGAGTGTGTGTGATGGGTGTAGGGTACAGATGCAGGTCTGTCCCTGGGGTAACAACCAGGGCCTGGAGGTTGCAAATGCCTTACTTCCTGATTGTTTACTTCACCTCTACACCTTTTTCTTACCTGCAAGCTGGACACAGTCACCGTTCCTCCTGACCCAGACTGATCATGAGTTGTGGGAATTGTGGTGGGCTGTTGACACAGGCAAGTCCCAGAGAGGGCGAGTTATTAGCATTTGTCCACCTCAAGGTGGCAGGGAAGGGAGTAAGGTGACCAGTCATCCCAGTTTTCCCATATCTGAGGGCTTCTCTGGGATATGGAGCTTTCAGTGTTAAAACCTGGACAGCTGGCCATCCTACTTGGGTGAGGCAGGGGAGGGGGCAGTGTGGTGACCTCTCTGGTGACAGGGTATGACCTGTGGGGTGATGATGTTGCAGGATCCTTGAGATGTTGCTGTTTTGGCCAGAAACCTCTGTGGCTAGTGGCACCTTTGCCCAAGTTTTGCTCAGGCCTGCTGGGCTCGCTCCATCCACTCAGCCCGGCAGGCTGCACTTGGCTCATGCTACCAACCTGGATCCCATGCCTGCCAAGGGCAAGCCAGATGTGGAGCAGCAAGGGGTATGTGAGCAAGTAATCATGGGGTCCGGTCACTGTGCATTCAGGCATGCCAGCTGCTGCAGGGAGGTGGGCAGCTCCAGGTGCCGGCACAGGTGCCAGCTCTCTGTGAGGCTACAGCTGGACCAGGTACACCACATGCAGCTTCTACAGTTGCCACTAGGGAACATAGTGATGTCCGGAAGCGTGGAGACTCCAGGAACCACAGGGCCCCAAAGAGGGAGTTACAGCCCTTGCTTGGGGAGCTCCCACATCTGGGCTTCCCAAATGGCCGTAGCTCTTTTCTCTTTCTCTTCACCTGCAAGGTGGCAAGCAAGGGTGTTTCAGCCTTGTTTCTGTTACAGCTCTTTCAGCCCCACCATTTGGCAGGTCCTGAGTTCTTGTCCTGTGTCCAGAGAGAATGAGGTATGCAGACAAGTGGAGGGCGAGCAAGACGAAGAGGAGTTTTATTGAGTGATAGAATAGCTCAGAGGAGGCCCTGGAGTGGGTAGTCCCTCTCTGCAGGCAGGGTGTCCTGATGAGTGTTCAGCTCTCAGCAGAGGGGAGGCCCTGGAGTGGGTAGCTCCTCTCTGCAGCTGGTCATCCCAACATCTGCTCAGCTCTGGCTGAGCCTAGGGCTTTCATGGGCCTCTGAGGGGAGAAAGCGTGTGCTGATTTGTCCATGCGTGGCCATGGGCAGGCCTGGAAAGGGCACCACAAGTTCTCACTCCGATCCATGTGACTGGCAGCCTGGTCCCCAGCCTTCATGCCCTCACTGGCCTGAAGGTAGGGCCTCACCAGGGATCTGCCCCTTTCCACACAGAAAACTGTCTACCTTCTGCTGCCTTACATGGAGCCCAGGCTGTAGGTGCCAAGGGATGTCTGCAGGCCAGTGCCACACTGCCCTGAGTCCCCATCAGCTTCCTGCCTATGCTCATCAGTGCCCAGAGTCTAGAGGGGGCCTAGGTGGCAGGGGTCTGGTGTGTCAGCACTGCCCTGAGCCTGTGCATACCCAGTCAGGAGGTGACAGTGCCCAGACTCGGGCTCAAACTTGCTCTAAGATCAGAGCAGGTGTTGACAGCAGGGAGAAGCCAGTCAGCAGGAGCAGGCACTTCCGAACCTGCGAGGGCAGGGGGGCCTTCCCAGGCTCCCAAGATTGCAGACATATCTGGGTGTACAGCTGTGGTTTAGACAGCTGCAGCTGTGCCCAGTGGGGCAGTGCTCCTGCCTGCTTCATGGAGTGAGAGGCTTGGGTCTGCAGCTCTGACTTGGGAGGCCAGCTGCACCCGGGAGGGTGGGGCTTCTGCCTGCTTCCAGGCCCCCAGGAGCACAGGGAGGCCCAGGTCTGCAGCCATGACTTGGGTGGCTGCAGCTGCACATGGGGAGCTTTCACCCCACCAACTCTGAAGGGGTGGGGCTCCCACTTGTCCCAGGCTCCTGCCAGCTCCACAAAGTGTGAAGCCCCGGCTGTGCCTCTCTGCTACAGCCAGTGTGATGGCAGCAGCTGCTCCAGATGGGCTACCACTGCCATCAACGAGAGGTCAGGTTGTGAGGAAGAGGAAGCAGAGCTTGGCTTGGTTAGGGGCCTGGGACACCCTGTGCATAGTGACCTGCCCATGGGGCCCTGAGGTGGCCTGATGGCTGTGGCCTGCACCTACACAGGTGTTTCCCATCTGACCTGGTGGCTCATCAAGTGCCTGCCTGCCCAAGAAGCAGTGTGTGGATGGTGGCTCGGGGTTGGGGCTGGATGATCTCTAATGCTGACTCCACCTCCACACTGGAATCTCCTTCTATTCTTGCCTTTGCCTTCTCCCCTTTCCCAACTCAGCAGTATATTGGTAAATGTTTAATAACTGGCTCTTCAGGAAAAAAAAAAAAAAAAAGCCCTGATTGGTGGTGTTTGCCCATCTCTATGGTGTAAGTACTGCCACCATGGTCAATTTCAAGCTCTCAGGGAATTGTCACTAAACAGGAAGTTTGGGAGAGTAACAGAGTAACATGCTATGATATAGTATTTCCAGCATACAATAGCTGTAAATAACCTCAAATAGATTAACCTCAGTAGATACGATAGATGTAAATGATCTCAAAAACATATGCAATAGTACAGTATTAAAAGAGAATTAGGAATTAATGAATTCTGAGTACTTATTACCTTGGTTTTTAATGTAATTTTTTCATCAGATGTTAATATAATTTAATTTTTAATAGTGGTCTATGTTTAATAACCTACTGACAAAATTCTTTAAAGTTTACCCATCTGCTCCGTGAGGTGGTTTGAGCCGGCTCACATGGGATGCCCCCACTCCTCTGGCCCCATCATCTTTCGTTCTTAATCCTGCAATTATGAAAACAAAAATTTGTGTAATTTCTTGTGACCAGCCCCCTGCCTTACTCCATCACTCCCCCTAATGCAGTTCTTGACACTTTCAATTTATTTTTCAATTCCCTTATCATCCAAAATGATGATTAAATTTCCAGCATAACCACGACTTTACCAAACTGAATTCACCCCAGGGTGGGCAGGTGGGGAGAATACTTGGGGCTTTTTCTGAACATTGCAAGCAGTAACCCCTTCAGTCCTCACCGAGACCAACACAGGGAGGACACTGGGTTTTGGGGCCTCTCTGGAAGACCTCATTTGAACTTTTCCTTGCCCCAAACCCTGTGCCCTCCTGTAGCCTTGCTCATGTGGTGGAGGATCTGAGGGTAGCAGACTGGTTTCACCGGTGAAGTTTGAAGCTGGAAGGTACTGCCTTATTTTGCAGATGGGGAAACCGAGGCCCAGAGGAGGGCAGAGTCTTGCACATGGTCACCCAGCCCATCAAGGAAGATTCAGAGGGAGACATCTCACTCTCCTGGCCTGGCTCCTCCTCCAACTCTGTGTCTCAGCCCCATCAGGGCAGCAGGTTCCACCTGAGAGAGCACATGGGGATTATTCAGAGGTGGACAGAGCTCCTCAGTCATGACGTTGGGGACCCCAATCACCCGGGGACCTGGACTGCCAAGTGCTAAGATTAGGGGGATCTGAGGGGCAGTTCCGCTGCCTGACCCCCACCCAACACCACCATCAGCCCCTGGCCCAAGTGGTCGTTCATTCTTTGTTCCAACCAACCTCTGAATTTCCTCTGAATTTCCCCTTGAGTCTCCCCCTGTTTTCTCCATTCCCCTGACCCTGATCACAGCCCACAGCCACCTCACCTGTGGGCCTCCTTCTACCTGGCCCCACATCCGTTCTTCACCCATCACCAGAGTGACTGGCTCAAGATGAAAATCTGATTATGTTGTGCTCCTGCTCAGAGCCTGTCAGGGCCTCCCTCTGCTTTTATATTAGGTCTCCACCCTTCAGGGCCATGAGGACTGTGGTGACCTGACCCCCACCACTGCTCTGACCTCATTGCTCCCACCCCAGCCCCCCTCCCTGGAGGTCCCAGGCCCCAGGTCCCTCCTGGACACTCTTCTCATCCCCCTGGGGTGTCTGCTTACCTGCTTCCTCCACCTGGGGGCTGCCCCCTGTGTGGCCAGGTTGGGCCCCCTCTCCTTTCAAGTCTGCGCATCCTGTGGTCTTCTCAGGATGCTTGTCTGACTGCCAGCCCAGCCTCGATCTAAATGTGTTTGCCCTCTTGGAATGTCCGTTTAGTCTCCTTTGGAGCACTTAATTCGAAGCAAAATCACATGCTCTCTAGGGGCTGTGTTGAACAGACCCCTGTGAGAAGGCTTTGACTCGCAGTGCTGTGGCCCCAGCTCCTGGAACCTGGCCTGGAACCTGGAGTGGGTGCTCAGTGCAGACTTGTGAATGAGCGGATGAATGAATGAGAGGGTGACTGTGGGGCACCGGTCAGAGTGGTGGGAAAAACTACAGGGAAAGGGCACAAACGTTCTGAAAGGTTGGAAGATTTTGCAGAGCCCTGGGGTAGAATAGCTGAAGGCAGCTATTCTATAACCCTGAGGCAGAGGGTAAGGAGTAGGTACAAAGGAGTGTGGGGGACTTTATGTTAAACAGGCTTGTTTACGTATCTTGACCAGGAACCAACCTTTGATCATCCATGTGCATGATGTTCCCTGAAACGGGAACAATAAATGTTAATTACCTACAGGTTGTGGGCTCCCGGTTTTCGGCATTGTGCCTGCACTGAATAAAAGTAAGCAGCTCCAGCTTCTCGGGGCTGTTCTCTGTCCACTAGAGCCAGGCAGTCACCTAGCTGCTCTTACATTGCATGCCTGTGTCTGAGTACTCGTTTCCTCTGTCGTCCAGGGTCTGTGGGACAGACCCGGGAGGTGGGCCCTGTGTGAGGAACGCTGCAATGGACTGTGATGGAACCCTCGAAAACGAAAGTGAAGTGACCGCACAGTAGGTAACCGGTGTCTGTTGGGTTCCAATTACTTGGATTTCCAAGTTCGAGGGGATTTTCAAGCTAGGGTTTCATCATGGGAAAACAGTTATCAGCTCAACAGCAACAGTATATAAAAGTATTGAAACAGCTGCTGAAAGCTAGCAGAACCTTGGTCTCAGAGGCCCAATTAAGGGACATAATGCAAACTGTTGTTTTCCATAACCCATGGTTCCCAGAAGAAGGCACACTAGACCTAGAGCTCTGGGAACAAGTAGGAAGAAATCTTAAATGACATTATGTACAAGGGCAACGGGTCCCAGTAATAAATGTGACAAAACCCTCCTGGCGTGCACTATGTGGATGTGGCTTTAGCCATTGCAGCCCTGATAGTCTCCAGGGTGGCAGACTTGTAAATGGACAATGACAGCCACTCAGGGTTAGGGCATGGGGAACCTGTGAGTGGGAGGGAAGGGGACATGGGGCAGGTAGTCAGCCCTGGGGCTGTTAGAGAAGGAGATGTAAAATTTTAATTGGGCTTTGAGGGATGAGGAGGAGTTTACCTGGCATTGAAGGTAGAAAAGGGCGTCCCAGGTGGAGGGAGCAGCATGCACAAAGCCCGGAGGGGTGGGGAATGGACCAGTGAGGCTGGACCAAAGTGGTGCATGAGGCTGTGGCCTCCACAATGCCAGAGATGTCAGGGCCAGAGTGACAACAGCTTTGGATGCCAGAATGAGGGGTGTGGACTTCATTCTCAGGCCAGCAGGGATCATGGAGGTGACTTGGCCAGATCACCAAGAGGAGATGGAGGCATGGAGGTCAGAGAAGAGGCAGCTGTAGGGCTGAGAGGTCAGGGGTGACAGAGGCCTGGCCCATAGTGACACATGGCAGAGTCCACATGCTGTGAGTCAGAGAGGGTAGCCTGCTTCCAGCTGATCCTTCCCCAGAGGACGGTGGCTGGTGCCCCCCTGGGAGCAGTGGATCCAGTGATTCAGGTCAGTGGGTGTCACTAAGGGGATTCTGAGAGCCCAGGCCTTGGGGCAGATGGAGATTTGAAGCCTGGTCCTGCTTTTCCGACCGTGTGACCGTGAGCTGATCACTCAGCCTCTGTCACCAGGGCTTGGCGCATGATGACAGAGGTGAACACGCTGCCCACAGTCAATCTCCTTCCTAGAGTCTAGACTAATAACCACCACAAGCACTTAGTAGGTGCCTGCTGTGTGCCCCGTCCTGTTCTCAGCTTTACACCTAGTAATTATTCTAATTCTCACACCAACCCCAGTGGGAACCCAGAATGTGAGCACTACCCAGGACTAGGTGACCCAAACCTCACCTCTGGTCTACGGATAGGCAGGAGCACATGATGCTTGCTGATAGGTGGGACTGGCGTGAGAACTGAGGTCTCAGCTCATCCACTTCCCACTCACACAGCATCCCCCAGCCCTGGCCTTACATGCCCCCTTCTTCCCACCTGGCTGCCTGGTTGTTGGCCTCAGGAAGGGCCCCACGTGGCACAAATGTCCATTGCCCACCCACCTGCTCGGAAGGTGACATTTACCCATGGGTGTGGGAGGGATAGTCGCAGACTCCACACAGGCCAGCAGGAACCAGAGCAAAGCACCTGGAGCCTCAGCTGTTAAAATGACCAGTACTGGGAGCTGGAGGTCTCACTTGCCGTGACTGGGTCCAACGCAGGGTCAGGGCCTTCCTGATTGGGAGAGACGACGTCACAGAGTGACCTTGATGGATGGCACAGGACAGAGGTGGGAAGGCAGGAACCTGAGAAGCCCTGGGGGTGGCCTAGTCAGGGGAGCAACACCAGTCTTTGGAGCCAGATATACCTGGACTGGGGCTCCACCTCTGCCCCTCACTTTGGGCCTAATTTCCTCATCTATAAAATACTTCATAGGCATAGACTGGGGGAACAAAACTGGAGCACTGGAAAGAAGTCCTTCAGCTCATACAGTTAACTCTAAAGACTGTGCAGGGGAGGCACCTGGAGCCCAGAGAGGGAGAGTGACTGGCTCCAGGCCACACAGCAAGCTGGCAATGACTTGCTGTTGTTTTGGAAAGCCCAAATGGGAACCAGTGACAAATTCCCCTGGGTTTCCAATTCCCAGCCCAGACCTCAAGAGGATCTCTAAGGCAGAGCCAAGACATCAGTGTTTTAAACAACCTCCCAGGTGCATCTGATGAGTGCAGGCATGGTAGACTCAGGTGACCCAGAATCCTTTGGTTCAGGGAGGTCACATAGCCCAGTAAAAGCCAATGAGATGCAGTAAAACTTTTGCTGCAGATGGAAGGACAAAGGCACTGAATCTTTCACTCTGGAATTGAGCCTGAGATGTGAAGGCTGGAGCTGCTGCAACCACTCCTGAAGCAAGAGCTCTGCGTGGACTCTGCCTCCCTCTTTGTGAGCTCAGTTGTGTTGCATTTTCTTCCCATCATCTGTAACTGCAGGTGCTGATGCAGCTGTTAATAGTCCTTTGCTGCAGTTCCCACCCTGAGGACTCAGTTTCCCCATCTGTGCAGTAAAGGAATTGGGCTGGATAAAGTCCAATGGCAGACCCAGCTATGGCATTCCAAATTTTTATGAAACCTGAGGGCCTGGGGTGAGAATCGGAGCTCTCAGAATCAGGCAGGGATTTTTCTTGCCAGTTCCCCAGGTTCCCCAGGGATGCTGAGACGGCAAACAGTGGGAGGAATATTGACAACATCAAGTCAGTCTTAGCTGTCGCTTACTTGCCTTCTGGGAGATTTAGTTCAGGAAAAACTGTGCCAGGGGAGGGAAGAAGAGCTCCTTGCTGAGCCCAGGGATTGCTCAAGGACAGGAGGAGGTCCTCGTGTTGATGGTGATGCCCAGGGGCTCACAATAATCTCTCAGTTTTGTGAAATGCATCCTTATCCACTTGAACATCTCATGGCACTGGGTGGGAAGCAGGACCCAGGAGGAAAGGGCAGCCCAGATAAGTTAAGTGGCTCACCTGAGGTCACACAGCCATTATAGGGCTAAGCCAGGGCTTGAACTCATCTCCACATGCTCAATCTCCAATCTCCCCAGGCAGCCTTGTGCCCCTGACTCAAGTGTGGTCAGGTGTGGTGACTGAGCTGATGGTGGACACTTCTGGATGACCACACATGACTGCCTGAGTGGAATCTTCTTGCCGCCACTAAATGACCTCCCAGGAGGGGAGGGGAGAGGAAGGGCAGGGGAGTGGCCATTGCATGCAGCAGCAAGGTGGCATTGTGGCCACACAGACCCCAGCTGCACCATTCAGGATGTGTGACACCTGGGGCCAGTGGCCTAACCTCACCTGTAAGTCGGATAATAACGAGAGTCTGTATCTCACAGCCTAAGGTGCAGTGTAAATCAACTACAGAGCTGTTTGAGGGGGCCAGGCACACAGCAAGCGCTATGTGAGGTTGTCTGAATAATCTATGTGCAGACAGAACATGCTCCAGGATAGACAAGTCCCTCAAAGGTGTCAGCTCTCATCTAAAACCTTGGCCCTGACTCAGGCCCCCGCAGGATCTCAGATCATCTGCATCATGCACACAGAAAGCAGCCTTCTTTCCTCTTAGCATTTGTATCTGAGCTCACCTTGACTCAGTTCTGAGCCCCTTTCTCAGCAGACCTCATCGTGTCAGTCCTCCCAAGCCAGCCTCTCAGCCCGCCTCTTTCTGGAAGCCCTCCCTGATTCAACCCTGAGCCTGTGTCCCTGCCTTCAGCTTCTCTGCAGTGCTCACAAGCCCTGTGACTGGGCCTCTAGATCTGCCTCCATCACTAACCCTAACGCCCTGGGTGGCTCCAGGTAAGTTGCTTCCCCTCCCTGGACCTCAATTTCTTCATCTGACAAATGGGCATGACCATCCTGCCTGGTATCTCACATGATTGTGATGCAGATCGAGTGACTGTGTGGTTGGGTGGGAAACTGCTTTGCAATGTGGGAGTCACAGGAGGACTGAGGCTGCCGTAACGCTTGTGTGGCTGAGGGTTCTGGCCACTGGGTCCCGAGGGCAGACGTGCTCCATGGTCAAGTTTAGCACATCAGAGCTGTGACACCTCGGGCGAATCTCATGGCCACTAGGAGGTGCAGTCCTCACCTGTGCAACAGGAAGAGGCGTGTTATCAGCCTCTCAGTGGAGTGTGGGGTTAGATGGGAGGAAATACCCACACATAGCAGGGGTGGGTGGCCCTTGTCCATCACTGGGACTGACAGATGGGGGTGGAGTGGTGCCACACGAGTCTCACCATCCAGACTGTACCATGTCTTCCCTGCTCCCCGGGTCTCTCCCAGGCTGGGCACCCTGTGATTGACCATGGTGGTGTCTCACTGAGCTCCCTGACATCCTCCCTGTGGATTTTTGCAGAGTTCTCTTTTTGTCAAAACGCCAGCTTTAATTTCTGCCAAGCATGACACAATTTGGGAGAAGAGTGACAACCACCAAACGCTGTCAGGTTGCAGTGGAGGCAGGACTGAGGGCGCGAGGATGCCGAGAAGCAGGAGCAGACGTGGGCCTGGGAACAAGGGTGATGCTCAACAGTAACTGTCTCCCAAGCCCGGCCGAGGACAGGCCACCAGGGGGCCATCAGGAGGGACCTCAGAGGAGCAAGTGCCCAGAAGAGGAGGTGCTGTGACTGCCTCGTAGAGTCCGATGGCACCTCAGTCCCCCGAAGCTGCCACAGCTGCAATACCAGTGCCAGGGCCCGTCTTTTGGGCACTTGCTGTGTCCCTTTATGTGCACCTTTTCCATTCATCCTCCTTACAACCCTCTGAGGGAAGCTCTTTTATTACTCCTTTAAAAAAATAAAAATAGGCCGGGCGCGGTGGCTCAAGCCTGTAATCCCAGCACTTTGGGAGGCTGAGGCGGGTGGATCACGAGGTCAGGAGATCGAGACCATCCTGGCTCACACGGTGAAACTCTGTCTCTACTAAAAATACAAAAAACTAGCCGGGCGTGGTGGCGGGCGCCTGTAGTCCCAGCTACTCAGAGGCTGAGGCAGGAGAATGGCGTGAACCTGGGAGGCGGAGCTTGCAGTGAGCCGAGATCGCGCCACTGCACTCCAGCCTGGGTGACACAGCGCGAGACTCCGTCTCAAAAAAATAAATAAATAAAAAAAATAAATATAAATAAAAATAAAAAACAGATGAAGAAATGAAAACTCCGAGAGGTTGAGGAACTTGTCCAAGGACACACAGCTAGGAAGGGGATAGGAGAGACTATTGTCAAACTCCTGAGCAAGCTACCAAGGGACCAAGACACTAGAAAATGAAGTGTCTCCAAGATGGGGAGGGGAGAACTGGGAGTGGAAAGGGAACCTTCTGTTCCCAAGTCCAGGGCTAGTTCCATCCGCGGCCACCTCTGAGGTCACCTGCAGCTGCAGTGGTGAGTTCCCAGGCCAGCAGGTAGCGGCCCACCTCAAGGGCTTACTCTCCCTGGCCTTCTGGCCTGAGGGCTTCTTCTGGGGCTGTGGGAGCCGGCTCAGCCCTCCTGCGGAGCCATCTGGAGCTCCTACGGACATCCAACTCCCAAGCAAGGGATTAACACACCAGCTCCGGTCCCTCAGTGGACTGTCCTGAGGTGCACTCAGCATGGGTTCCTCAGAGTCGCCAGTGAGAGTGAGGTCTAATTATACCCTCCTCTGTCTTATTCCCCACACCCCTCAGTTTTGCTTCCTAGGAACCCTTCTCAAGCCCTTATCTCAGGTTCTGCCTGCAAATCACCCCAGGTTAGGACAAGAACCAAGTCCCTCCAGAGGTGCCGAGCCCAAGTCTGCCTCTTGGACACATGTACGGAAGCGGGTAGAGACCCTCACAGGCTCTGCAAGTTTCAGAGGGGCAGAGCTGGCTCATGGTGACTGAGCCTGAGGCTGTAGGAAACATAGCAGAGTGTGTCCAGGGGTACTGGAGGAAGGGCAGGCCCAGCAGTCAGCCCGTCTGCCCTAAAGCCAGGCTCAAGGGACTGCACCGAGGGAGAAACTGGGGCCAAGTCACTAGGGGAAGCAGAGCTTGTAAGAGAAGGTGGAACAAATAGTCTGGGACTGCAGGGGCTGAGATCAGCCTTGAGGATGTGCCAGTGAGAAACTGCAGCCCCTCCCTAAGGCACCAAGGGGCATCAAAGAACAGAGAGAGTCCGTCTGGGTGCCGGACACTGACAGTCCCATAAATCAATACATTGAAAAGGTATCCGCATGTCCATGTTTATGGCAGCACTGTTCACAATAGCCAAACTATGAAATCAACCTAAATGCCCATCAATGGATGAATGGATAAGAAAAATGTGGCACATATACACAATGGAATATTATCCAGCCATAATAAAGAATAAAATCTTGTCATTTGCAGCAACATGAATGGAACTGTAGGCATTATGGTAAACAAAATAAGCCAGGCACAGAAAGACAAATATTACATGTGGGAGCTAAAAAAGTGGATCTCACGAAGATAGTAGATTGGTGGTTACCAGAGGTTGGGAAGAATAGGGGGAGGGGTGAAGAGAAGTTGATCAATTGGTAAAAATATACAGTTCAATAGAAGAAATAAGACTTAGTGTGAGAGAAATAGAGTGAGTACAGTTTAGAATAGTCTATCATATATGTCAAAATAGCTGAAAGAATAATTTGAATGTTTCTGGCATGAAGAATAGATAAATATTTAAGGTAATGGATAGCCCAAGTACATTAATTTGATATTTACAAATTATATGAATGTATTGTTATCACATGTACCCTGAAATGATGTACGCCTATTATGCATCAATTTAAAAATAATTTATAAAAAGAGCATTGTTCTTTTTATTACCAAAATGCCAGGGCTTTGGCTAAGGTCCTATTGCTTGCTGCATAGAAAGCCCATCACTGAGATAAGCATTGCCAGGGAAGAAGGCTTTATTCAGGTGCTGCGGCTGAGGAGATGGAGATCAGTCTCAGAGCCATCTCCTCAACCAACTAAAATTAGGGACTTATATAGCAGGAGAGAAATGCAACTACATGTGGAAAACAGGACTTTGAGAGGGGTAAGGAAGAGGCGTTGGTCAAGAGGAAGCAGGCAGTGGGTTAGGCAATCATAAGGGGTGAGGGGTCTGGCACCTCATTGTCCAGTTTTGGTTATCTGGTGAATTTCAGCTCCTTGATACTATCTGGGGGCCCTGATGGTTGGTTTCCTGAGAAGGGAACTCAGATAAGACAAATGCAGACACACGCCTGTAATTCCAGCTACTCAGGAGGCTGAGGCACGAGAATCACTTGAACCCAGGAGGTGGAGGTTGCAGTGAACCAAGATTGTGCCACTGCACTCCAGCCTTGGTGACAGAGTGCGACTCTGTCTAAAAAAAAAAAAAAAAAAAAAAAGCAAATGTAACTTTCTCAGGTTTTAAGACAGGGAGTGTAAATTTCTATGTTTATTCAAAAGAAACCATAAACATCACTTCTATGGGACAGTTGGGCTAGTTTCATTTGTTTGTTTCAGCAACTTGGAAGCCCAAGGCCAGATCCATGGCTGAGCTCTAGCAATGGCACAGGAATAAATGTCATGCATCTCTGTGTGCTTATTTCACCCTCAATCTCTCTTCCCTCCAGTTTCCAGCTATTTATATTGTAATTTTGCATTATGTGTATTTTTGGTAAGCTGCCTTAATGGCTTACAGGAATGGAGGGAGGCATAATTAAACAAATAATGTATAAACCTCACAGGTGTGCAACAGTTGACACTTCTATTTCTATTTTAATAAGGATTTTTTTTTTCTGGAAAAGTGGGAAATATACATTGTTATGATTAATTCAAGAAATATGGAACAATACAAAACAGTAAAATAAACATCTCCAAGACCCAGAAACAACTGTGATAAACTCTTGGTGAGCGAATTCCAGGCATAGCTCCATGAGCATAAACAGGATGTGACAGAGGAGATCGACTGACAGAAAAATATATAGGATTATATGTTTCCTTGAATTTCAGAGAAGAAATGTAAATTGTGATAAAATTGAAGGAATTATAAACTTCAGATGAATTCTGCTTCACAAAAACCTATCCTTGAATAATTCTGCAGAAAACATTTTGAAAAGCATTAAGGCATTATAATCATGATTTTGAAATAACTACTGATTAAATTTTTTTACTGAATGTGATAATGCCTGGTTAAAAAAAGATTAGGAAATTAGCACACCTATACTTCTTCTCACCCTTCATTCTACCACCTCCTTATTTTGTCATATTGTGTCAAAGTTATACTCTTTCATGCTCTTCTGAAACCACAGTTGTTGTGGCTCTTTAAGCTTAGACTTTGCTATACATTTATACAGATTTAATACTCAGCACGAATCCTCTTTTCTTCCTCCTCCTTCTTCTCTTCCTTCTGTCCCCCATCACACACTCTGCTGGCCTTGTCTTACCTGAGTTATGTAAATTTTTTGATGGGTTTGTTAGTGTTTTTCAAGAGTTAGGAAGATTGTTTCTTGTGTCCTGGCACAATTGAGACAGAGCATCTATTGCCATCACACCTAGAAAATCAAATTGGTTGGGTATAAAAGTATAGGGTTCTATTTTCTTGCCTTCAGACATTGGTAGATATTGTTCCACCACTTTTGGTGTTGCTGTGGATAAGTTTGCACCAAACTAATTTCCCCTCATCATTGTGGCTTGACCAATTAGACTCTAGTTTTGAATCTCAGTTGTATCATGCCAATCTGCTTGGCACATTTTTATCAGCTTTTTTTGTAAAAGATGTACACTTTTGATCTACAGATTCAAGAATTTTTGTTCATTTGTTTGAGTTTTAGGATTGTTTTCTTGCATTATTTCTTTGATTATGTTGTGCCATTTGCATCATTGAATACCCATATGTTTGAAAGTCTCTGTCTTGCAACTCTATCATGGTCTTCCTGATTTGGAAAAGAAACAAAGTTCTTTTCTAGTTAATTCTAACTTGCTCACAATATTCCTTACAGTATTTTAATTATGCATATTCTTTTTTGGTGTTTTGAATGTAGCTTTCATCTCTCCTGTTTCTTTTTCTCTATTCCATTTCATACCTATGCACAGACAGCTTGGTTTAATTTTGTGCTGTTATTTTATAGCTCTTATTTCAATCCATTTTAGTTTTTTAAAGAGATACATGTTGTCTGTTATTTCTTAATACCATGGAAAACAATTTTTCTCATGTCTTCCCCCTGATTCTTTGGGCATTTCCTCTTGTAGTATATTTTCTTAATCTCTGGATGGGGCCAGCTCTCTGTGGTATGATAGTATGGGAAGGGATGGGAAAGGCGGGCTCAGGCGGTTAACAGCTTCCATTTGAGTTTGTTGTCTTAGACACTCTGACCACAGTAGTTATTTTCTTTGCAGTGGGAGCAGAGCTCTGTGTTTGACATCCCAGAGGTCAGCATGGCCTCAGCCAAGCTGTTTAAGTCACAGCCTCTGGGGACTATTCCCAGGGCTGACTGGGCCCTTGTCCTTCCTCTCCCTACCTAGCCTCTGGAAGCTCCCTGGGTAGATAGGGTTGGGCCTGGGAAGTGGCACATCAGTGTGACTTTTCCTTAAGCTCAACCTCTCTGCAGACCTGCAGCATCCAACTGGGTCTCCCAAGGGATGACCTCCACTCCCTAGGGGACTTTTCTGGGTCTCAGCACTTTAAGTTAAGGATTTTTGGACAAACTTCTCAAGTCGAAGATCCTTTACTTTAATGAAACTGGGTGGTACTCAAGGCCTGAGAATGTTCATGTCCATTCTCAGTTTCTTCATTTGTTCTGATATAGATTTTTTAATACTTGATAGATATGTTTCAGATTTTGTGGATGAAATTTCTAGTATAAGTCATTATAAAAACATACCCCTTTTGCATTTCTGTTGTTGTTTTAGGATGGTTTTGAGGGAGAGGAATGAAATATGAATGTGTCTCCAAGATTTTCACCTGGACATCAAGTGTATTCTATCCATTACCTCCTTCAATCCCAGCACCAACCCAGGAAAGTGGGCAAGGCTGTGTCCCCTGGGAGCAGAACGGGGAATTGGAGGACCAGCACTTGAGAGCTGAACAAGCCTCCATGACCATCCATTATAGGTAAGAGCAGACAGTGCTCACATGTACCCCACACCACCCCAGGGACAAGTCCTGATGTGGGACCCAGCACGTTCTCATACACTGGGCTTTGACCTGTGTGACTTCAGCTCAAATAGCATGCATGTGACACTTCTATCCTGCTCTACACTCCTGTGGCAGACATCACAATCACAGCACTCTTTCTTCCTGATCCTGAATTCAGCCCCAAACTCCTTGTCAAAGCAACATATCAATCAAGAAGACACAACCAACAAAGCGACATTAGCTTGTGAAAGAGAACCTGCTTTCTACACCAGCATTAGAGACTCTCCAGCTCCTCCCATTGTTGGTGTAAAGTCAGAGAGTCCTGGGTTTCAGCTTCAGCTCTGTGAATGACTAACAGGCTGGCCTTAAGCAAGTAAGTATATTTGTCTCTCTGAGTCTTAGTGTTTCCATGTGTAAAGTAGGATCACTTGCCTTCATTGAGGGGATTACTGAGGTAATGTGGGTAAACTTTTTAACCAAGCACATAGAATATAACAGATGCCTGATAATAATTTTGGAAAGACATGCGAAAGTTCGTTCTACCTCCTTCTTCTCCTGGTGATGGATGCAGTTTGTGAAGAGCCAGGAAAGTAGATAGGTTTCATCCATGTGTCAACTCCAGTACTGAGTTAAGATTGTGAGGTCAGGTTCAGACTTCACGGGGCAGGTACTGTAATCAATTAATCATGTCTGCCATGGGCATGTGATGGGAAGTAGTGATGGGTGTGCTGCCATATGTGAGCTGGGGAGCGAAAGAGAGGTTGGGAGATTCAGGCCCTGCTTTATCACCGACACCCCACTGTTTCTTGTGGACCACACAGGCATATGAGCAGAAAGGTCTGCTATTCTAATATGGTGTCCCCTGCTTCCCTGATGAGTCTGTGTGGTGGGAAGGTCACTGGCAGAAACGTCAGAAAGGCTGTATTCCAGTCCTGTGGATTGGCTGCATGTTGTTGAGCAAACATGTCCTTTCTGCTTCCCTGGAGTTAGAAAGTGGAGGTGAGGGAGTGATAGTAGTGGGTAAATATTAAATCTGGAAAGTGGGATAAGCTTAGATGATTCCTAAGAATCCTTCCAACACAGACATTTAATACATTTTTTTCTGTATATTGTTTCTTAAATATAAATTTATGTGTGTATTTTGTGTGTTTAATTGTGATAAAACATACATAACATACAATTTACCATTTTTACCATTTTAAAGCACACAGTTCAGTGGCATTAAGCATTGTTGTGTAACCATCACCACTTCTCCATCTCAGAACTTTTTCATCATCTCTGTGTTAGTTCAGGCTACTGTAACAGAATAGTACAGAGGGATAGTCTAAAAACAAACATTTATTTATCAGAGTTATGAAGCTGAGAAGTCCAAGATCAAGGTACCTGCAGATGTGGTGTCTGGTGAGGACTGTCTTCCTTATTCATAGACAGCTGTCTTTGTGTTGTGTCCTCACATGGCAGAGAGAGAACGCTAGCCTCTTTCTCTTCTTAAAAAGACTCTAATTTTATCATGGGGGCTCCACTCTCAAGACCTCATCTAAACCTAATCACCACCTCCCAAAGGTCCCACCTCTTAATGCCAGTCCACTGGAAGTAAAGATTTCAGCATATGAATTTTGGGGAGACACTATCAGGCAGTTCAAGAACAATCCCACACTGAAACTCTGTACTCATTAAACAATAACTCTCCATTCTTCCCTCCCTCCAGCTTGTGGTAACCACCATGCTACTTGCTGTCTCAATGAATTTGACAGTTTCAGATATTCCATGTAAGCAATGCTTGTTCCATGTATGCAATGCTTGCCCTTTTGTGTCTGATTTATTTCACTTAACATGTGTCTTCAAGGTTCATCCACATTGTAGCAAGTGTCAGAATTTCATTACTTTCAAAGACTGAATAATATCCCATTGTACTTATGTACCATATTTTGTTTATCCATCCATCCATCTATGAACATTTGGATTGTTTCCATCTGTGGCCATTGTGAATAATGCTTCCATGAACCTTGTTATACAAATATCCATTCAATTGCTTTCAGTTCTTTTGGGTATTTACCCAGAAGTGGAATTCCTGGATCACATTCTATGCTTAATTTTTTTTTTTTTGTAATCATCATGTTGTTTTCCATAGTGGCTATCCGATTTAACATTCCCACCAGCAGTGCTCAAGGGTTCCTATTTCTCCACATCCTCACCAACACATGTAGTTTCTTGTCTTTCTTTTTGTCTTTAAATATCATAGCCATCATAATGAATGTAAAGTGGCATCTCATTGCGGTTTTGATTTTCATTTCCCCAATTTTTAGTGATAGTGATGTTGAGCCTCTTTTCATGTGCTTGTTAGCCACTTGTATATCTAATTTGGGGAAAAGTGTATTTAAGTCCTTTGCCCATTTTTAATTTTGTTGCTATTGTTGAATTGTAGGTGTTCTTTATGTAATATGGATATTATTCCAGTATCAGAAATTAATTTGTATATATTTCCTTCCATTCTGTGGACTGCTTTTTTACTTTGTTGATAGTGTCCTTTGATACACAAAAGATTTAAATTGAAAAATGAAGCTGAAGTTATTAATTTTTTCCCTTTTTCATCTATGTTGTTGGTGTCCTTTCCAAGAAGTCATTGCCAAATCCAATGTCATAAAGATTTTTCCCTGTATTTTCTTCTAAGAGTTTTACAGTTTTAACTCTTACATTTCACTCTTTGGTCCATGTTAAATTAATTTTTATATACAGCATAATGTAAGCGTCCTACTTAATTATTTTGCATGCGGATATCCAGTTATCCAACACCATTTGTTGCAAAGGTTGTTCTTTCCTCATTGAATGGTCTTGGCACTATTGTTGAAATCATTTAATCGTATACGTGAGGGCTTATTTCTAGGCCCTCTATTGTACATCATTGGCCTATATGTCTGTCTTTATGCCAAAACCACATTGTTTTTATTACTGTAACTTTGTAATAAGTTTTGAAATCAGGAAGTGTGAGGCTTCGGCTTCATTCTTCTTTTTCAGGATTGTTTTTGGCTATTTGGAGTTACCTGAGATTCCATACAAATTTCAGGATGAGCTTTGCTATTTAGGCAAAAAAAAAAAAAAAAAAAGTCACTCAGTCATCAGGATTTGGTTGGGGATTGCATTAAATCTGTAGATCAAGTTGAGCAGCATTGACATCTAAACAATATTAAGCATTCCTATCTATGAACATGGGTTATCTTTCCATTTATGTGTGCCTTCTTTAATTTCTTTCAGCAGTGTTTTGTAGTTTTCAATGTATAAGTCTTTAACCTTATTGGTTAAGCTAATTCCTATGTACTTTAATTTTTTATTGTAAATGAATCATTTACTGTTGTAAATATATTGTCTTTTTAATTTTCTTTTTGGATCACTCACTGTTAGTGTATAGAAAATGCAAGTGAATTTTTTGTGTTGATTTTGTATCCTACAACTTTGCTGAATTTGTTTATTAGCTTTAACAGCTTCTGCATGTGTGTGTGTGTGCACGCATGTGTGTGTGATCGTTAGGATTTTCTACATATAAGATCATGTCATCTGTGAACAGAAATAATTTTATTTCTTCTTTTCCAATTTGGGTGCCTTTTATTTCTTTTTCTTGCCTGATTGTTTTGACTAAGACTTTCAGTACTATGTTGAATAGAAGTGGTGAAAATAGGCATCCTTTTCTTTTCTCTTTTTCCTGATCTTAGACAAAAAAGCTTTTGGTTTTTCACCATTGAGTATAATGTTAGTGATGACTTTAAAAAAAATACCTCAAATCTTCCTGCTTTTGAGTTTCCTAAGCAAACCCTAGAAAGTCACTATAAGTCTGTATGGAATTAAAAGACCTGGACCTGCCTCCCAAATTTAATGTAAATCCAAGCCTGTCTTGTTGTGCAGGGGCTTTGGTTCATTTGAACTCTTGGTGACTTAATCTGTCTTTATTTCCAGCCAAGTCTCTAATCCCTGAAATTTCCATGGTGCTAGTAATTATGAACAAAATTTCTGAAGCACAGAAATGTTGCATCCTGTGTGCAAGATTACACAAATTAATAGAGTTTAATTAAATTTATTTTGCAATTACTAAAGAGATTAGACTAACTCTGTGTAGCTCCAGAAGGCAAAACAAGAATCATTTGGTAGAATCCACCAGAGGCAGTTTTGAATTCAAAGAGAAGAAGCACTTTCTAATGGTCACACAGCTGGCCAGGACTGAGTGAGCTGTCCCAGGAAGCCCAGGTCAGACTGGCTGGGTCCACAGCCTGGTGTGGTCACTGTCAGGGGCAGTTAAGAGCAAGGGCTTTGGTTCATACTTGAGTTCACTTCCTGACTCCCCACTTCCCAGGGATTCAGGCAAGTGAGATAACTTGTATAAGCCTTAGCTTCCTCCTCTGTCAGTTGGTGACAGCCAGCTGTGACAGCATTGAGTAATGCTCCTTGAGTTGGGGATAAGATCTCCCCGTTTTGATTTCCCCTGGAGTCATTTCCCCTGACACCTCAGCTGTGCAGCCCCTCACAACCTCCACCAAAGGTGACAAGTTTGAGGCAAAGCAGAACAGGCTCCCTGGGCCCATCCTTCTCACTCTGCCTTTGGGCCTGGCTGCCCGGGGAACTCATGTCTGCCCTGCTCTCCCACTGCCAGAGGTTTTATAGCAACAGTCTTCACACCCCAACCATGGAGGACCTGGGTGGAGGTGGTCAGCACACCTCTGATGATGGTTTCTCCCTGTCTAGTTCCAGGGGGCCCACAGGGGTGTTCACATGCCTGCATGGGTGAGCTCCATTCTCCAATAACAGCTTCATCAATAATAAACGGAAGGTTCATTTTCATCTAACATGCCCTGAATCCTCTGGGTTCGTTCAGAAACAGCAGGGAAACTGATTGCTTTAATTGGTTTCCCAAAATATTGTCACAAGCACTGTGATAATTATGGGGAAACCAATCATACAGCAGCCAACATTTGGTCTCAGTTTCCAGAACATCCCTTCATGATGGCAAGTACCATGACTTTTTTTTTCCACCACTGTAACTCCAGCCCCTAACACAGTGTCTGGATCATAAACATTTTGAATAAGTTAATTTTTCCACAATACAGTGTATTAAGTGCCCTAATAAAGATATGCATAGAGGGCTATAGCAGCCCAGTTGTGGCATGGACGTTAGATAGCAGGGCTTTAGGGTAGTTACCAATATGGTTGGTGAGAAGAGTGGATGGAAAAGAGCAAGACTAGAGGCAGATTAGTAAGGGGCTTTTCTAGGAACCCAGAGAAGGGATGAGGCTTAACATCACTTGGCAACAGCAAGCTCTGTTTTTTCCCCAGAGAGATGTGGCTCTATCCGCTTGGATGAGAAGTAATTTTACAGATTCCATGGATGCATGAGTGAGGATATGTGAGACTCTGCTGCAATAACAAACAATCCCCACACCTCAGTGACTTAAAACAACACAGGGTCAATTCTTTCCCAGTCTGTATATTTGTCAAGGGTCAGCTGTGTCTCTGCTCCATGTGCCACCCCTCAGGGTGCCAGGCTGATGAAGTCACTGCAGCCTGGAAAGTTGACTGTCACCATGGCAGAGGGATAAACAACTTTGGAGGTTGACTATGGTGGTGGTGTGTCTCACATCCACATCAAAGGCTCTGACCCAGAATTGAAACATGTCATTTCCACTCACAATTAATAAGCCAAAGCTAGTTACCTAACTAGTCCCAGCCAGCTTGAGGATCAGGAAATCAATCCTGCCACATACTGGGAAAGGTCAAGTCCTGAGATACTAAGTGAGCAAAACCAATGACTCCCACACCAAGCATGCTTGTCTGGGTGACTCAGTGGATGACAGCGTCTTTCAGTGGGAACCCTGAAAAAGCAGAAAAGTAATAACAAGGGGTTTTCACTTCTGGCCCAATCCCCACCTTCTATGAAACGGGTGAAAATTACTGGGGGGGAAAAAAAAACTTAAGTGCCTAGAAATGGCCATATGGTAAATGAAGAAACATGTGTTCAATCTACTGAAAAATGATAACTGCTAGACTTGTAATATTTGAACAAAGATCCATATTTTTCCCACTCCTTCCCAGCTCCACAAGACAAAAATTCCACTCAAGATTGGTAAATCCAAAACACAGAACTTCCTTTCCCTGCAGCTCCCAGTTGGAGACCTATCTTCCAAGGAGAGGCAGAATGTCAACATTTCTCTTCCTGCCCCAGCTACTGATTGCTAAGGCTGAGTTCCAGGCAAGTGAAGCCAAGAGGTGAAAGCTCCTGTCTTCTGCCCAGCCTCAGCATGTGGGACCAAGCCTCTACTTTGGGTTCAGTGTCACTGAGAATAAGAGGCCCTGATTGCACTTGTCTCAGGGTCATGAAATGAGGGTCGCAGACTGAGAGAGATGAGCCCAAGACACCTGGTGTTGCTCTTGCTTTGTCTACTAAACACCCAGATCCTAAAGAGGGAATGTCACTGAGAGAGATGAATGTCATTGTCCCCAACCTCAGCACCAGAGCTGAGGCTGAGAGATTTTGCTCAGAGGTGGAAGCTAGGCAAAGAATAGAAAGCACCAAGTAAATTTCCGAAGCACTGACTTCATTTGCAAAAGAGTGTGGGGAAGTTCAAGTCTAAGGGAATTGTCAAAATCAGTAGAAGTTGTGGTGAAAGGCAACTGAGAAGAGATTGGTAGATTAATTGGAGACATAGGTTAAAATGGGGTCCAGCTATTTTGCCAGAGAGAATTAGGGGAAGAGACAGGTGGGAAAACCCCTCCTGGGGGCAGAATAAATCTCAGATGCTGATTTGGAACTATACCTTGAAAGAAGTCTAAATTTGACTGGAATTTGCCTGTGAAGCAATTTCTGCTCCAGGGTTTTGTTGAAAATGAAGAGCAATCGGCTAACAATTAGTGGAGCTTAAGAACTGGGTATACTCAGAGAAAGAGAGATCTAAAGAGAGTCTTGCAAAAACCACAGTCACCCCAGGGTGACTATGGGCATACCCACTTCTATTCAACATTGAACTAGAAGTTCTAGCCAAGATAATGAGGCAAGAAAAATAAATAAAAGAAATCCAGATTGGAAAAGAAAAAGTTATCTTTAATTAGAGCTGACATGATCTTGTAAATAGAAAGTCCTAAGAAATCCAGTACATGTTTGCTAGAACTAATAAATGAGTTCACAAGATTACAGGATACAAGATTAATATATGAAAATCAATTATATTTCTATATACTTGCAATGAACAACCCAAAAATAAAATTTAGAAAACAATTATGTTTATAACAGCATCAAAAATTGTCTACAGCAGTATCAAAGAGAATAAAACATTTAGGAATACATTTAACAAAAGTGTGAAACCCATACTCTGAAAATTACAAAACATTTTTTAAGGAAATTAAAGGAGATATAAATTGATGAAAAAACATTCCATATCCATGTATCCATGTATTAGAAATCTCAATATTGTTAAGATGGCAATACTTTCAAATTGATCTATAGATTAAATACAATCTCTGTTAGCATCTCAGTTGACTTCTTTGTAACAATTAACAAGCTGATCCTAGAATACATATGGAATTGCAAGTGGCCCAGAATAGCCAAAACAATCTTGGAAAAGAGGAACAAGCAGGAGAACTGACATTTTCTGATGTTAAAACTTATTACATTACAATGGTAATAAAGACAGCATGGAACTGGCATAAGGACATGTAGATTAATGGAGGAGAATTGAGAATCCAGCAATGAACTGATATGGTTTGACTGAGTCCCCACCCAAATCTCATCTTGAATTGTAGCTCCCATGATCCCCACATGTTGTGGGAAGGACCTGGTAGGAGGTAATTGACTCATGGGGATGGGTTTTTCCTGTGCTGTTCCCATGATAGCAAATAAGTCTCATGAGATCTGATGGTTTTATAAAGGGCAGTTCCCTTGAACACGCTCTCTTGCCTGCTGCCATGTAAGGCATGCCTTTGCTCTTCCTTTGCATTCTGCCATGATTGTGAGGCCTCCCCAGCCACGTGGAACTGTGAATCCATTAAACCTTTTTTTCTTTATAAATTACCCAGTCTTGGGTATGTCCTTACAGCAGTGTGAGAACTGACTAATACGTAAACCCATGTGGTCTGTAGTCAACTAATTTCTGACAAGCATGCTGAGACAAATCAATGGGGGAAAGAACTGTTTTTCAACAAATGGTACTGTGACAACTGGATAGCCATCTGCAAAGGAATGAAGTTGAACTTGTACCCTATGCTATATATGAAAAATAACTCAAAATGGCTCATGCATAATTAAGAGCTTAAACCTATACAACTCTTAGAAGAATACATGCAGGTAAATCCACATGACCTCAGAGTTGGCAATGAATTCTTAGATATGACACCTAAAGCATGAGTTATTAAAGCAAAATAGGTAAACTGAACTCAATAAAAATTAAAAACATTTGTACTTCAAGGGATACTGCCAAGAAACTTAAAAGACAAGCCAAAGACTGGGACAATGTGTTTGTTAAACATATATCTTATGTGTTTGCTAAGCATGTATCTATGACAGATATATATGTGACAGATTTGCTAAACATATATCTGGGACAGATTATATAAATAACTCTTATAACTCAACAATAAAAATACAAATAATTCAATTAAAATGGGCAAAGGATTTGAATATATATCTATCCAAAGAAGATACACAAATAGCCAGTAAGCACATGAAAAGGTGCCCCACATCATTAGTCATCAGGGAAATGCAATTCTATACCACAATGAGATACTACTTCATACCTACTAGAAAAGTCGGATGAATCTAAAAAGTGTCACAAGTGTTGGCAAGGATGTGGAGAAACTGAAATTCTTATACACTGCTGGTGGAAATGTAGAAGGTGTAGCCATTTTGGAAAACAGTCTGGCAATTCATGAGAGTGTTAAACATAGAGTTACCATAAAACCTACCAGTTTTACTCCTCAATATGAACCCAAGATAAATGAAAACATATGTCCACACAAGAACTTGTACACAAATGCTTACAGTGGCACTACCCATAATAGCCAAAAGGTGGATACAACCCAAATGCCCATTAACTGACTAATGGATAAACAAAATGTTTAACCATAGAAAAGAACATTATTTGAACATAAAAAGTAATGACGTATTAATACATGTTACAACTTGAAGAAACTTTGAAAACATTATGCTAAGTAAAAGAAGCTAGATACAAAAGACCACATATTACATGATTCCATTATATAAAATGTCAAGAAGATGGAAATTTATAGAGACACATAATATATTAGTAGTTATTTCGGGCTTGGGGGATGGAGGAATAAAGGTTTGATAGCTAAAGGGTATGGGATTTCTTTATGAGGTGATAAAAATGTTCTAAAACTGATTGTCGTAATGGTTGCACATATCTGTGATATACTAAATACCATTGAATTGTTCATTGTAAATGGGTGATTTTTATGATAGGTGAATTATACATCAATAAAGCTATTATAAAAATAATAGCACAAATAGCTGCCTTTAAGGTAGGAATTCTGGAATGGCAGAGGAAGGGCCTTTAAACATTCTGCTTCTCTATGAAAGAAACAAGAACACTGGTAAAATTGTCAAAATCAACTTTTTCAGAAAGTCTGGAAATTAATCAAAGTCTTGCAACAATCCAAGGAGCATCTGTTCAAGAACAACTACTGAATCTCAGTAAGAACAGAGAGTTCTGTGGTGGTTTAACTTGCCCTGTTCTGCTCCTCCTGTGCAGTAGCCTTGAAAAGCAACAACTTAGCAGCCACAGTAGCTGTGAGAGCCAGCAGCATAGCAGCTGCTGGAGAGGAAAGACCAGTTTGGGTGCTCCTCCAAAGACCCAGAGAACTGCCATCATTTTCCCTGTCTGGCAGCTCACTGGATAAGCCCCATTATAAGGCTTATTATTTGACCTAACTCAGAGGTCACTCACTGGTGAAAGCCCTATCTTCAGGATGTTTGTTAAAAAAAATCAGCAGAAATTGTTTATCCTCACAGCTGAGGAGACAGTAATACCAGTTGAAGCAAATGATACGCTAGCCAAGAAACTTCAAAGGAGGATCTGGAAAAGTTAAATATCCATAGGTAGGGGGCATTGAAAAGTGTCAACATATTTCTGGGGCTCCAGCAGGCCTTGTGCATGTCCAGGGCTGAGCCTACACCCAGCAAAGACCCATGAAAACTCTCATCTTTCATCTCTGGCTGACTTTGAGGCCCTGTGCAAGCAGAAAGTGTGAGACCAAGGCAGAATTGTAAAACTACTAGAATGTGGATGGTGTGTCCTGAAATCACATAGGGCCTTTTGGCAAAGAGTGAGAGATTATTGAGGAAAGGTATTTGAGGAAATCTCTGTCGAATCATAGACCACTAAGTTACCTGAGTGGAGAATTCGGCCACCACACATAATAAGAAATACAGACCTTAATGACAAAGTTCAAGAAAGCCACTAAACAAAGAAGCAGCAGCAGGAACAGCAACGGCAAAGTCCAAGAAGGGCATTAGAAATCTGATTTCATATGTTGCCCCATTAGATTATTTAATATGTCCAGTTTTCAACAGAAAAATTTTATAAGGCATGCAAAGAAACAGAATACAACCCATATGCAGGTTTGTTTGTTTGTTTGTTTGTTTTAAAAGCAGTCAATAGAAACTATCCTTGAGAAGACTCAGAGTTTGGACTTACTAAACAAAGACTTTAAGACAGCTATTATAAATATGTCCAGACAACAAAAAGAAACCATGTCCAAATAATTAGAGGACAGTCTGCAAACAATATTTCTCCAAATAGTGAGATAGAAATTACATTTTAAAATAATCAAATGGAAATCCTGAAGCTGGAAGCTACAATAACTGAAATGGAAATTTCAATAGTGACTCAATAATAAATGTGAGTTAGCAGAAGAAAAAAAAACAGTGAACGTGAAAATAAGTAATAGAGATTGCTCATTCTGAGGAATAGATAGAATGAAAGAAAGAAGAAAAACAACAGAAGCTCAGAAGCTTATATGGCACTATCAAGCATACCAACATACACATAATGGGACTTCCAGAATGAGAGGAAAGAGAGAAAAAACAGAAGTTGTTAGGAAATAATGGCTGCAAATTTCCCAAATTTGAAGAAAACATCAACCTATAAACCTAAGAAGCTCAAAAATCTCCATGTAGGATAAATACAAAGAAATACACCCTAGACACACATAGTCAAATTGTCAAAAAGACCAAGACAAAGAGAGTATCTTGAAAGCAGCAGGAGAGAAATGACTCCTGCTTACATATGAGAAAGTCTCCATAAGATTAATACTGGCACTTCTCATCAGAAACCGTAGAGGCCACAGGGCAGTGGGGTAACAGATACAAAGTGCTCAAAGAAAAAAATAAGTGAATCACAAATTCTATATCCATGAAGTCTTTCCCCATGCCTATGTCCTGAATGATATTGCCTAGGTTTTCTTCTAGGGATTTTATGGGTTTAGATTTTATGTTTAAGTCTTTAATCCATCTTGAGTTAATTTTTGTATAAGGTGAAAGGAAGGGGTCTAGTTTCTGTTTTCTGCATATGGCTAGCCAGTTTTCCCAGCACCATTTATTGAATAGGGAATCCTTTCCCCATTGCTTGTTTTTGTCAGGTTTGTTGAAGCTCAGATGGCTGTAGATAAATGCATATGGGGCTTAAAACCTAGATGACAGGTTAATAGGTGCAGCAAACCACCATGGCACATGTATACCTATGTAACAAACCTGCACATTCGGCACATGTATCCCAGAACTTAAAGTAAAATAAAAAATAAATAATTAATTAAAAAAGAGAAGGCACCAAATTAAAAAAAATCACTGACGACCTTTAGTCAATGTGGGTGGGTCATATCTATCAATATACACCATATTGAAAATTAAAATTGGGAATTTAAAAACATACCCTTATTACTTCATTTAAAGTTATAATAATCAACTCATTTGTATTAACATAAAAAGAAGAATTCTATATCCAGGGAAACTATCTTTCAAAACAGAAGGAGAGATTAGGATGTTCCAGATAAGCAAATATGGAGAGAATCTGTCACTAGCAGAGACGCTCTACAAGGAGTACCAAAGAGAGTGCGTCAGGCTGAAATGAAAGGACTTTGAAAGAATAGTAACTGGAATCCACAGGAAGAAAACAAGAGCACCAGTAAAGATATCTGTAAAAGGTGGATATAAAAGGTATCTCTAAATAGTAAGTGTAAAAAACAATGTAAATGTATTTCATGTAACCCTTTTATTCTCATATCTGATTTTAAAGAACTGAAACAATGCAGTAATTATAAATCTCTATTGGTTGGATTCTAACGTATGAAGATAATTTGCATGACAATAATAGCACAAAGGAAGGGAGAGGTAATGGAGCTTCCTGAGAGCAAAGTTTTTATATACTATTGAAATGAAATTGGTATTAATCTGAGCTAAATTGTTTTAAACTACTCTGTTCATTGTAATCTCCAAGGCAACCACTAAAAATAATTTTGGCCAGGTACAGTGGCTCACACCTGTAATCCCAGCATTTTGGGAGGCTGAGGCGGGTGGATCACAAAGTTGGGCGATTGAGACCATCCTGGCCAACGTGGTGAAACCCCGTCTCTACTAAAATACAAAAAATGAGCCAGGCATGATGGTGCGTGCCTGTAGTCCCAGCTACTCAGGACGATGAGGCAAGGGAATTGCTTGAAGCTGGGAGGTGTAGATTTGCAGTGAGCTGAGATTGTGCCACTACACTCCAGTCTGGCAACAGAGTGAGACTTTATCTCAATAATAGTAATAATAATAATAATAATTTTAAAATATAATAAAAGAAACAACAAGGAAATTAAAATGACATCAACAGCAGAGCTAGAATTAAATCTTGGGTCAGAGTGACTCGGGGCCTCCTGCACAGTTACCAGCCCATACCCACAGTCACCAGCACCTTCACACTCGTGTGTCCCATGAGCTGGGCGGTGTGGGGAGCAGAATCCCTGTTACGTGTGCAGAAAAACTGAGACAAGAGAATACGGATGCCTTCATGGTGCCGTGGCTTGTTTGTGGCAGGGCTTGCTCTAGAATCCAGGGCTCTAGCTGTTTGACCTTGAAATTTGTGATATAAACTCATAACGACTTTCATTGCACACTCAGTCCCTGAGTCCAAATCTTCAGGAGGCTTGAGAATCACCTGGCCAAGAGTCGATGTGTCTATTCAAAATGCTGATCCCTAGGTCCCAGTGATTCTGATTCTGTATCAGATAGGGCCAAGGAATCTGTAATTCAGGTAGACACCTCCCACCTTACCACTGCCCTTCTCTTCCCAGGTGACTCTGGTGAAAGGTTATGTGCAGACCACACGTGGAGAAATGCTGATTTGGGGATATTCCTGGCCTGCTCTAAGTACTGTCCCTTCATTTTGGCACAGTTTTTCAGAGGATAGACCATGGCTCCAGCCTGTCTGTATTGCCATCCATATCTCAGCATCTACTAATTCAGTTTAAAGCATTCAGAATATTGCCTGGCACAATGTGCACGTTTTATAATATTAGCTCTATTTGTTTTTATTTCCTTATTTAATAATTTCCTTATAAAGTACACATTTTATAATATTAGCTCTATTTGTTTTTATTTCCTTATTTAATATTAGCTCTATTTGTTTAATTTCCTTGTTAATAATTCCTTACAGATATCCTCAATGCCATTTCACAGGTGAGGAAATGTGGGCACAGAGAGGTAAGGTAACTTGTTTAACGATGCACAGCTTGTGAATCACAGAGCTGGAGCTCATACTTGGTTCCATGAGACTCCAGTGCCAGTGATCCTAACTGCTAGGCTGCCCTGTCCCCAAGGCACACACTCCAGATCCTTCCCTTTGCATCTGTACCCATGGGCTGAGTCAGGAGAGGTCACCGAAGTGCTGAACCCAGGCTCCTCCTGCCTTTTAAGATAAAGGAAGAGCTCTTGAGGGTAGGGAAGGGAATCAGTGGTGGGCCCCTGACCCCTTTATGCCCTCCTGAGCTCACCTCTGGTCATCCTTGGGACTCAGGAGCTCTCCAGAAAATGGGTGTCCTCCCCAGGGGACTCCAGATTCAATTTGCTGCCACTCACCATGAGGAAGTTCCAACTGACATCTCTGTTAGGTGCTGAAGTAAGAAAGTGACAGTTCATCCTCAGGACGATGGGCCTGGGTTTCAATCCCAGCTTCACCTCCTTCTGGCCCTGAGTTTGAGCCCTTGGGCAGGCCTCAGCTTCCTCATCTGTTAAATGGGCATACAAGTTGAATCTATCTCAACGGGCTGTGATGGTGGGAAAGTACACACCAAGTGTGCACAGCACAGTGGTTTGCACAGACTAAGGGCTTGGTAAGAGTCAGCAGTTAGTGATATTATCATTCTCAGCACACAGGCAAAGCCGCGTAGGCTTCCCTCTGACATCGTTTCTTCCTGGCCTTTCCATTGAAACGTATCTGAAGCCCTGAGTCACCCTGAGCTCTCCTTGCCCCAGGAGTCTCTCCTCTGGAGTTGTGTTAAGTTTCAAGGGCAGATGCAGGAGTCAGGTCAGGGCCAGATTTTAGCTCTGAGCCCTTAAAGGCTCCTGGAGTCATCTGGAGCCTCTAGAACCATCTGAACCCAACTTCCTTCTGAACTGAGAGGCCCATGCACCTGCTCTGATGGAGACAGGCCCTGACGGCAAGTTTCCTCTGCCAATGTGCAATCTCAGGGGATGTGGATCAAGATGCCATTTGAGAAGAATATGCTGAGAACTACTGAGAGATGGCAGTCTTTTTCAGCCTGGGGAGAGAGCAGGACGGGTGGATGAGTCTGCCTGGGGCTGGAAACTCTGTCTTCTGCCATGGGACTACATGTGGCCTTGGGCAGTCTCCTTCTCTGCTCCAGTCTTGGATTCCTCATCTGTCAACCGGGGTGATGCCATCTGTTCAAAGTGTTGTTAAGAACATGGTAGAAGAGAAGCTTGGGACAAGGATATATCCCCAAGCTCATTTACAGCAACAATGGAGCAGTTATTAAGCACCAGGCTTTGCACTTTGGAGTCAATGTCTCATTTCATCCTGACCACATCCTTTGGAGTAGGCACTCTCATGACCTCTGGTAACAGAGGGCATGGTGGGCTTGTTCACACAGCTGGTCAGAGGAGGAGCTGGCCTTAAACCAGAGGCAATGGAATCCCATTCAGAACCCTACCCCTAAGCCTCTAACTCCCACAGCAGGGCCTGTGCTCCCTCTGCACTGCCTGGGCATCCCCAGACCTCAAGAGCCTTCCTTCCCTTCCCCCTCACATGCTCCAAAGTGGTGCTTGGCCTGGAGGAGTCTGGGTGTGGGGCGGGCTCCTCCTCGGTGTAGAAGCAGACTCTGTGTCACATAGAGCTGGACTAGAGCAGCTTGAAGACAGTGAGTGAGAAGGAAAGTCAATGAACCCCCGATGCCGGTACGAGGTATTAAAGGTGACATATTCAGAGGCTGCAAGGTTTAAGACTGTGGGCTTGGCAAGCCTTGCTGGTGCCACTTCCCTCACCAGCCGCCACCCCAATCAGTGAAGGGGAGCTCAGAGATTTATGCTCTTATAAAAGAGAGTGGACAGGGCTTTCTGGGTATGACAACATTTCAGAGTTTGGTTGCCCTCCAGGAGGCTGGAGGCAGCTCCACCAGTGCAGAGAAGCCAGATGTCAACTCCTTGTCTTGCAGTACATCCTGTGGAGGGGTATCGAGCCCAGCAGTGGTCACTGTCACATTCAGTAAGTGATGTGAGCAAAACTGGCTTCCTTCCTCCCACCCAGCCAGCGCCCCAGAGACCTCCTCGACTTCCTTCACGGATTATTGTCTTAAAATTTAAAAACACAGCTGATTTCAGAGCTGGATCAGCCTGGTCTCATCCAGACTCTGTCACGTACTAGCAGAATGATCTTGCAATGCCACATGTATCACATCCCATCTCTAAGCCTCTGGTTTCTTGGTCACCAAATGAGATCAAGATTCTCACCCTCCAGGCTGCACTGATTATGTCTGCAGCCCTTTGGTTCTTGCTGTTGTTCAGTCGAGGCTTCACTCCTTGTGGGATGGCTGTTTCCAGACGTTCCTGGCAGTACCCCCCAAATCAGGTTCTGTCTCCACTGTGTCCCAGGGCCAAGTTCCAGGACATGGAGCTGCTGTTTCCTTCACAGCAGCCGGCGGTCTCTGAGCCCGCACTGGGCCCCCGGCAGGTGCTTGGCACTCTGTGGCGCTGTCTCTTCTCCTCCACCCTGTGAGGTGGGGGCATCATAGACTTCACTTTAATAGTGAAGATTCTAGGCTCAGAGGAAGTGAGTTGCCCAAGTGCTCAAGCTGATTTCAGATGTGATGAGGGCTGTGACCAGAGTAAAACAGGCTGGGATGTTAGTAAGTGCCAGGCAGGGAGAGAGGCTGCTTCAGTTGGGGTAGTCAAGGAGGGCTTCTTGAAGAAAGGAGACTAGACACACCCTAGTGTCTACTTCACTTGAGCAGAGACTAGAGTGTGGAAAAGAAGCCAGCACATGGAGATTTGGTGACAGTAAAGGGGGCAGTGGGGACCTGAGACCCTGGGGAATCTGGAAAGTTCAGTAAGGGAATCAGGATGCCTGGATCCTAGGTCCAGGTTCTTCACCTACTTTCTGAGTGACCTTGGGCAAGTTGTTCCTCTGTTTAATTTTTCCATCTACAACATATGGTGTGATACACGTGCTTGCTTCATCGTACTGAAGGTCACAGTGAGGCACATGTCCAGATGCTAGAGGATCCACAGAGCAGGGGAGACCTTGGGCCTGGGCTCATGTCTGCCAGGTCTTCATGGAGAGGGTGCCTGGGGGCCACCCAAGAAGCTTCGATAAGCTCAGCATGGCTGAGCAAAGGCCCTCCCTGCTTCAGGTTCTCTCCTGCCCTCCTCCCTCTTTCTTCCCACCTGTTTAAAGCTCTGCACCCAGGGAGGCCTGCCCCACAGGAATCCCAAAGGCCTGGCCGGGTGCCCTTTGGGGTGATGATAAAGCAGAAGAGAGGGAGGGGCTGGCCAGTGGAAGAAACCAGAGAAAAAGACAAAGGAAATGCTTGGTATGGATGGACTTGGAAAACCAAACCTTCCCTGGAAGGTTCAGGTCCAGGTGCTCAGGCAGCAGGAAGGAGCCAGGAGAGGGGTGGGGAAGACGTGTGTGTGTGTGTGTGTGTGTGTGTGTGTGTGTGTGTGTGTGTGTGGTGGGAGAGAGGCAGGGACAAAAATAGTCAGAGATGCATACAGAGAGACATACAGACAGAGCTAGACAGAAACACACACACCTGGTCAGGCACAGAGGCTCACGCCTGTAATCCCCACACTCTGGGAGGCCAAGGCAGGAGGATCACTTGAACCCAGGAGTTTGAGGATGATCTGGGCAACATAGACCTTGTCTTTATTTAATAAAATAATAATAATAATAATAATAATAATAAACACACATCTACATCCACACAGAGTCAGAGACAGAGGAAGACAGAGAAAGTCCGAGACAGAGGGGACAACAGACAGAGGCTGGAGTTCTGGACAGGAGATCAGAGGCACCAAGCCGGGATGTAAGTGGAAAGTGGAAAAGTAAAGACCAAGAGTGACAGAAGGAGGAAGAGGAGGAGGAGGAGATATTGACAGGGAAGGGAGGAGAAGAGGGAGGCAGATTGGCTGTGGTAGAGACACCAGAGGGAGGGGCAGGAGTCTGGAAGTGGTGAAGGGCAGAGCCAAGCCACCTCCCACACTGCCATGTCCTCGTCTATAAAATGGGTGACCGCAGTGATGGCAGCAGCGGGCCATCTAATGTGGCCACTGCTATCATGCTGGCCCCTGCAGGGAGGGCATGGGGAGGAGGCAAACAGGGGCCACTGTGACGGGACTGGGCCAGGTCACCTGCCAGCAGCACAGCAGGTGAGCAGCCCAGTCAGGCAGAAAGGGCCCCCAGTGCAGAGCTGGGGCTGGACTTTGGGAGCCTGGGGCAGGAAGTGAGAATGGCACCCACTTCAGGGACCTGGTCAGCAGCATGGCAGGTTCCTGGGCCTTGGGAGGAGGCTCTTTGTGGGGCTGCCTGGGGCTGTATCTCCAAGGTTGCCCCACGTTGGGGTGACCACCAAGCCACCACTCTGGCTGGGTCCCAGCTGCAATTTGCTCTGCCCCAGGCCACCCCTGAGTGCCAGGGCAATGGGGGAGCTCCTGGTGACGTTGCCTCTGCCCTGGATACCTGCCCACCACCCTGATGGCTATAGCTGCCTAAGTTCGATTAGTAGACCTGGGCTTCTGTGTGCTCTTGGAGAGCTGGGAGCAGGCAGGAGCCCAGCCCTCCTGGGTGCTGCTGCAGCTGTCCAAACAGTGGCTGCAGATTGAGGCCTCCTGCTTCACAGAGCAGGCAGGAGTCCTGCCCCCCAAAGCAGAGCTGCGGCTGCCCAAACCGGTAGCTGCAGCCTCAGGCATCCCTGCACTTTTGGGGACCCAGGTAGGCCCCACTGCCCTTGCAGGCTCTGAAGTGCCTGCTCCTTCTGCCTGGCTTCTCCCTGCTGTTGCCACTGGCTCCATCTTGGAGCAAAGTCGTAGCCTAGCCCGGATGCCATGAACAGCAGCAGGAGGCAAACAGATTCCTGGGTGGCAGGTCCCTGATAAAGTCCTACCTTGAGGCCAGAGAGGGCCTGAAGACTGGAGGCCGGGATGCTAGACTGCCAGACCTGCTGACCTGAGTGCGGACTTATGGCGTGTTTTCTAGGCCCACCTATGGCTGCCCATGGACCAACTGGCATGCACTTCCTCCCCTCTGAGGTGCATAAAAACCCTGGCTAAGCCACAGCAGGGCAGAGAATGGAGAGACAATGAGATGACCAGCTGCAGAGGGGAGCTACCATCTCCAGGGCCTCCTCTGCTGAGAGCTGAGCACTCGATGGGAAGACCTGTCTACAGAAAGGAGCTACCCACTGTGGGTCTCCTCTGAGCTGTTCTAACACTCAGTAAAGCTGCTTTTCATCTTGCTCACCCTCCACTTGTCTGCTTACCTCATTCTTCCTGGACGCAGGACAAGAACTTGGGCAAAGGTGCCAATGCACAGAGGTTTCTGGCTGGAAAAGCGACACCCCAAAGATCCCATAACAGCAGTATCCTTCACAGCTTGGTTGTGTGGGGTCAGTGACCCATGAGTTTTTTACCTCCGTGGAGCCGTGAGAGCGGCCCTTCTGTGGGGAGAACTGTGAGTGCATGAGGTCAGGGAAGGCAGAGGCCCAAGACTGGGCCAAAGAGAAAGAACCCCACAGTGTGCAGTGTCCCCACAGCCTGTCCTCTGCATCAATCTCCAGGGTGGGTCCTCGGCTCCTTCCTTGACTTCTAGCAGTTCCTCTGTCTGTCATCCTCCTCTGGCCCTGCATCTGCACTGGGGCAGCCTTTGAGTCCGGACTTGTCCATCTATTTATCGCGCCCACTGTGCCGTGCGCTGGGCTTCCAGTTCTATAGCAATGAACTCGCTTAATCTTTATAATAACCCCATTTTAGTTATGAGGACACTAAGGTGAGAGAGGTTCAGTAACTTGCCCAAAGTCACACAGGAAGTGGAAGAAGCAGGCTCCTGCTCTGATTCTCTGGCTCAAAGTCCGGTGTTTTTCCCACTGCCTCTAGATGAGGTGACTCAGGGCACCCCCCTTGGATTAGCAAAATGTTCCTTCCTTCCTGATGCTCAGCTGAGAGCTGCCTGCCTGCCCGCAAACTGATTCCTCCTCTCTTGGAACTCAAGGCCCCTACATCTGAGTCTCCCAGATTTCCATGTTGGTACCAGCAGCAAATATGGGATTGGGGGAGCAAGCGAGTAAGAGAGGGAGATAAATTAATTGATTCATTGAGAAATAGAGAAGAGACACTGAGGTAGGCTTCATGCACACCCAGAGAAGGAGGTACACCTGCCCACACAGAGACACACACACACACACCCTCCCACTCATACACACACTCACACATACACTCTCACACTCATACACACACACATGGATCACACAGCAAAGGCTGGCAGGTGTGCACATCCACACACACTCTCTCTCTCTCTCACACACACACACACACACGGACCACACAGCAGAGGCCAGCAGGATCATGCAACTGGCAAGAGGCAGACCCAGCATTTGAATTTAGGTTCTGGTGACTCAGGGAGTCGCCCCTTTGCCAGGCTCCAGGGGAGACAGAAACTCAGGCAGGAGGTCTATATAGCGTTGGTGCTTTCCAGCAGCTGAAGCTCTGGAGATAAGCCTCGTGCAGGAGACATCATTATGACTTTGAAACTCAGAGAAACATTTTATGGAGCAGCCATGTCATGCCTGTCAGCCCAGGTTCTCTGGGAAGCAGACACTGAGAGGGAATTTGGAAAGCAGGAGTTTATTTATGGGGACGACCTGTGATAAAAGGGGAGCATGCAGGTTTGCTCAGGGGGAGCCTCAGACCATGACGCCAATCTGTGTTTCCATCAGCCCCGTGGGATGTAGCGTAATAACCACTGGCCTTCGGGGAGTCTCCCACTGGCTGCTCAGTCAGCAGGGAGCAGGCCAAGGAGGCAGTGGGACCCCTCTGTGACTAGAACAGGGGGCCCAAGCTTTAGCTGCCGGTGCCACTGGGTGGGGTGGGGGTTGTCCTCATCAGGCCTGAGGTTTCAAAATTCTGGCTCAGTCTCTAATTGCAAAATCCTCTCAGCGTTCTGCACTGGACAGGCCTAGGTCCTGGAGAATTTCCCCACGGACCCCCAGGAGCTGAAGTTCTTCACCAAAGGTCTGTGAATGAGCTTTAGGGACATCCAAACCCCCGAGCCCCTACACTTGTGTAAATGTAACAATGATTACGTATTCCGCTGGTGGGTGACTTGATGCCCATCCCAGTAGGGTGGCAGCAGAGGGCAGGGGTGTTCCGCAGGGGCCGAGCTCCAGAGGCCACCACTGAGGGTAAGGCAGTGCTGGGAGGACGAGCAACGGTGGGAGGAAATGTCACCTTTGCCATAAATCTGACCAAAAGAGAGTAAAACCAGTAGGGTTTAAGCCAATAGTGCCTAGATTTTAGGGAGGCAAGGGGACCAGAGCAGATACCCAGAGAACCCCAGATATAATCAAGGAAAGCAAAGATCACCTGGTGGCCATCAAGCAGACTGTCCAGACGCAAAACTCCTTATCTGAGGAATTCAGAAGTAATTATACTTCCCTCTTATATAAAGCAGGTATCTGGGCCGGGCACAGTGGCTCACACCTGTAGTCCCAGCACTTTGGGAGGCTGAGGCGGGTGGATCATGAGGTCAGGAGATCAAGACCATCCTGGCCAACATGGTGAAAATCCATCTGTACTAAAAATACAAGAATTAGCTGGTTGTGGTGGCACGCACCTGTAATCGCAGCTACTCGGGAGGCTGATGCAGGAGAATCACTTGAACCTGGGAGGTGGAGGTTGCAGTGAGCCAAGATAGTGCCACTGCACTCCAGCCTGGCGACAGAGCAAGGCTCCATCTCAAAAAAAGAAAAAAGAAAAAAGAAGCAGGCGTCTGGTACCAGGCTTTAAAAAATATACATAAGAAACTAAAATTTCTATACATCTCTGGATGCATGCATGTCAAAATTCATTGTGCAACCCTTGCTGACATTAAGGGACCAAAATGTCTACAAATGAAATAATTTATCCTGAGCTATGTGGCTAATATGGTCCAGATGACCCTTAAGCTGCCAATTTAAGGTCCATAAATGCCCCTAAGGAAAAATCCACCAGGGTGCACTCAGTCCTCTCTTGCTGAGACGCCCCGCTGCACTCTTCTGCACTGTTCTTTCTTTCTAATAGAACTTTCCTTTCCACACTGGGGCTTGTCTAGGGGTGAGGGCCGGGGGAGGGACAGCATCAGGATAAATAGCTAATGCATGCAGGGCTTAATACCTAGGTGATGTGTTGATAGGTGCAGGAAACCACCATGGCACACGTTTACCTGTGTAACAAACCTGCACATCCTGCACATGTGTCCTGGAACTTAAAATAAAATAAATTTTTTTTAAAAAATGCAAGGAATGTTGCTGGAATGTCAGAATGTCAGACAAAGTAAATGGATGCCATGAAAATACAGCTGTGTATGTTTGCATGGGGGAAAAAAAAAAAAAAAACTTTCCTTTTAAACCTATACTGTTGTCGGTAAATTCTTCTGACCAACCTGTGAGTCAACCACTTTCTGATGCTAGGGCTCTGACACCTCACCAAGCAATAATGTTTACAGGTAGCTAAGCACTTTCCTGGGCAGAATTACCGGATTCTCAAAGGGATAGGGATCTAATGATCCTACGCTAGGCTCATGCTGCAGTAACAAACAACCCTGGAATCTCAGTAATTTAACAGCTGCAGTTTACTTTCTCCTGTGATAAACTCTACCATATGTCAGGTGATACCCAGAGGCTGCTGTCCTGGGTGACCCAAGGATCATCCAGGCTGCTGTAATGTTGGGTCTTGCCCATCTTAATACAAAGTCTCCATACTTTCCACAACAGGGAAGAGAGAGCCAAAAGACCTGCAGGGACCTTTCCCCTCCTTTGCCCGGAAGTAGTATGTGTCTCTTTCCCACTGGCTGCAACTAGTTCATGGCCTGCCTACCTGCAGGGAAAGCTGGGAAGTGTAGTTTTCACGCACTCAGAAAGAAGAGGAGACCCTGAAAGGGGAGAGCGTGGGTCTTTGTCTGCCACAAAACTTGGATGACCCAAGTCAAGAAGCTTTAGGTCAAAGCAGCAGATTCCAAATCCATATTTGTAGACCAGCTGCATCAGCACCATTAGGAGACTCTGTGAAAAATAAAGGTACCTAGGCCACAGTCCCAGAGAGTGATATTCTGTGGTCCAGGAATCTGTATTTTAACCTGTCTCACAGGTGAAAGGGCAGACAGATTTGGCAGCCTCTGGAGAGGAGGGTCGCCAGATCAGAGGGCTATGAAATGCCTCAAGGATCATTCCAGCTTTAAAAAGAGGCCCCTCCAGCTAAACCCTCCTTCTTGCTCTTCATCTTCCCTGCTGCCAGTTTGTGAGTTCACCTAGCATCCTGTCTGAGGCCAGCCTGTATTTAAAATTCTAGCCCCCAGGGGCCTGTGTTTTTACACTGATACCGGGCTTGGGCCATTTCATTGCTGAGACAAATGAGGCCCAGAATACTCCTGTAGCCGGAGAAGTACCCCTGGATCTGGCATTGCAGACCCCTCTCCCCTCTGGATAAGGAAAATTCAAGAGTCTCACCCAATGCCCAAACCACTTTCCCCAGGAGGTGTGCCTGTCTGGTATTCTTCAGGGTTATGGAACTTTAAGAGGCAGGGAACAGAAGTCAAAAGTGTGCTAAACACCTTCATTATGACCAATTCACTCTGCTGCTGTGGTTTAATTCTGCTGGGAGAACCAGATTGGAAAGACAGTGCTGGTTTAATTTGCAAGAATGAATAAAGATAAGACAAATAAGACAGTAACTGAGGATAATAAAGCTCCAGGAGCACATAATTCACATACTCTCAAACCTGGGCCTCATTTCCTCATGACTGTCGTTCTGTGTTTGGAGTTGATTGAGCCCAGATAATTGCAGTTTATTGTCTTTTTCTGCTGCTGGAGTGAGGCTGACTTCTCGGGCTGGGCAGTGGGCATGCGTTGGAGTTCACGAAACTCAATTGAGAGCCAAATGTTAAATTTTCTGAGCCAGTTGTTAAATCATTGGCAGCTTGAAATTGACCATGGTGGAAATATTTACACCACAGAAACTGGCAAATCAGGGCTTTTTTTTTTTTTTTTTTTTTTTTTTCCCAGCACTCCACTCACTGTATTAGGGGCAAATCAAATTAAGAAGAGGAAGAAGCAAAACTTGTGAAGTCTCTCCCATGTCTGTGGAGCTCTAATGTTGAGGAAAGAGACAGAAATAATGCATTTCTTAGCATTTCCACAACAGCACCCTTGAGCTTGGAATGTGCCTCCTAGATGGGGATTTTACAGGTGTACTAAAAATGGGCTCATCACAGAGCCCAGTGCCAGGCTGGATCCAGAATGCCTAGGGACCAGGGTCAGCTGTGTACAGGGGAGGGTATCATCAGTATACACAGGGCACACCCATCCGTGCACACATGCAGGTCTTTCATCAGTGCACACAGGGATGTGTGCTGGTTAGTGCGGCAGGAGTGTGTCTGCAGGTGCCAGGGAGGGGTATTCCCTTTGGTGTGTGAATGAGCATCTGGTTAGACATGAACCCCCACTGGCTTATCAATGTATGTGATGTGAGTAAGCAAACTCGACAGTACTCAAATCTTCATTAGTTTCCTCTGCTGCTATAATCAATCACCACCACAATTTTAATGGCTTGAAATGACACACATTTATCATGCTCAGGTACTGGAGATCAGGAGTCTCAAATGGGTCAGTAGAGTTCCACTCCTTCTGGAGGTTCTAGGAGAACTTGCCTTTGTTCCCCTTGATTTTCCTTGGTTGCTTTTCCATCTCCATCTTCTCAAGGCTGCCCACATGTCTTGGCGCATGGCCCCACATCATTTGATCTGATTCTGCCATCGCATCTCTTTTTCTGACTCTCCTGCCTCCCTCTTTCCCTTATAAGGCCTTTGTGATTGCATGGGGCCCATCCGGAAAATCTAGAATAATCTCTCCATCTCCAGAGCCTTAATTTAATCACATCCACAAAGTCCCCTTTGATACGCAGGGTGACATATATACAGGTTCCAGGGATATAGGGTGTGGATATCTTTTGAGGGCCATTATTCTGCCTACCACAGTCTGCCCTCTGCCCTGCAAAGATTCCCATCCATCCCAAATGCAAAATGCATTCAATTTGTTCCAACATCTCCCAAAGTCTCCACCCATTACAGCATCAACTCAAAGTGCAAAATCTCACCTAAATCTCTTGAGCTCAAAAGCCCCAAATCTCATCATCTAAAACAGGTATCTAGTGAGACTCCTCATATGGCCCATTCTGGGGCAAAATTCCTCTCCACCTGTAAACTATAGAAGAGAGATATTAATAGTTCCCACTTTGTGTGTGTCAGTAAGGGCTCAACAAGAGGAGGAGAGCCAATAGGAGATTGGAAAGAAGTGGGGCAGGATCTGGAGAGAATAGAGAGCAATTGCAGGCCCAACTCCTTTGTGCTCGGTGGATCGACAGATCGGCAACATTGTGGCTACTACAGTATGGGTGTTGTTGTTCTTCTGCCACCAACTCTCGTGAGTGCACCCCTCATAACAAGAAACACAGGAGAAGAGAGAATGGAGCTGTGCCTAGCCGAGTTGGTGCAGCCAACGCCAGCACCCTCCCAGTATTGTTGAGAGGAAACAGGCCGTGTCCGAAGGATCCCAGCCCAGCAGCCTTCCCGGTGATTGCCATGGTGTAGTTGGCTCCTGCCAATGTTACTATGATGGTCATCATGTCTCCTTGCCTGCACCTCTCTGCTGGGAGTGCATTTGCTAGTACACATGGCAAGTGGGCACCCTGGGCTGGTTCATGGACTTCAGCAAGAGCCACATGAATGAGGATGGAAAAGAACTGTCACTGAAAACATGCTATTTCACCTTGATTGGGGCTCAGGAAATCAGGGAGTCTGTCTGGGTGGGAGGAGGCTGATGGTAGGTGTGGATATACCCTCCAAGGGTGGAGACATGCACTATTGTAAAGCTGGAAGCCTGCATTGCTGGGACCAAAAGCAATTGCAGGAATGTGAAAGGATGCATTAGGAAGAGAAATCCTGTGGGCCCCACAATGGGAGGCAGGAGGCCGGAAAGAAAATAGAAGAGATTGGCTGTGGGAAGAGCAACCAAAGCCCAACCAAAGCATAAACACATCTGGGTTACTAGTCATGTGAAATCAACAACACCTCCAGATGCGTTGCGGGATGGGGGAAGAAGAAAAAGCAGATCTCGAGGCTCTCAATTCAAGGGCTGAACCTCACAGTGTGGCTCTGGTTTTCAATTCCCCTGTGCAGTCTGCAATGAGGACAGCTGCATCTTTCTGTGGGACCCGGTGCTTCAGGGCTGGAAGGAGGGTGGGGTGGGGATTAGGGGGTGTCCTGGGATCCCAGTCAGGCAGGGAGGGCCTGTTTTCCAGGGAATAAGGAAGAAAGTGGAGTTGAGTCACCCCCAAAGGCAAGAGGGGCTGGAGCTGATGCACCTGGTGTCAGGTTTGAGGGGTGGAGCATGGCAGTGAATGGGAGAGGACTCGGGAGCTTCAGAGGAGCAGGTGGGTCTAAGCAGGACCTGAGGTTTCAGAGAATAAGATAGTAAATAGTGGGGCACAGGAATGAGGTGCCACCTGTGAGCAGGTGAGGTTATGCTGGCAGCTCCAAGGCATGAGAGCCTGGACCTCAGGCTGTCTCGTGGGCTCCCTGAACTCCCAGGGGCCCAGGCCATCCTGGATTGTGAGAATATAATGGAACCCCTCATCCAGGGCTCAAGAACTCAAAGAGAATTGGGGCTAGAGAGGCCCCTTGAGCTAACCCAGCCGCATAAACTTACAGTCAGAGATACTGAGGTCTGGGCAGTCAGGGAGGGCATCAGGTGCAGGGTGATGGGGAGTGACCTTTCCAAGCTCACACAGTCAGGGACCCCTACCAAAGAAGAGAGATTCTTTCTCTCTCCCACCACCTCTGTCCCCTGACCAGGGCATCGGGCCTCTGGACAACATGGTAGCCCAGGTCCAACACTTAAGAAGTTGTGTGTGGCCACTGCAGCCGAGTGCGCTGTCTCCGGGAGGCACTTGTTAAAGCTCACGCTGCCTGCAAGGGGTGAGCCAGCCCCTCTCCCATCAGCCCAGCAACAGACACTCCTCTCAGACCAGGCAGAGATGCTGCAGTGATGATGGTGAGTGAGCTCAGCAGGTGGCCCAGGAGCAGAGCAAGCCCAGGAGGGGTCTGGGCAGCAGCACCAGGGTGAGGGGTGGGAGCCCCAATGCTGGCGGGCACAGGAGGGAGACAGGGACAGGGTGCCCAGGAAATGCTGTGTCCTAGGGGCCACTCTGCAGGGAAGAGCCCCTGGGTGTGGAATGAGTGGAGACAATTGGACCCTGCTCCATGCACAGGCTCCATGGCCCCAGGCGGCCAGTGACCTCACTGCTGTGAGCCAGGGTTGGGGATAAGAATACCCTCTCCCAGGACTGCAGTGGGGAGTGAGATAACAACCCATTTATGCCAGAGGTTGCAAGTTTTTTGTGTGAAGAATCAGACCTTCGTGATGACCTTGAGCAGTAGGATATAAATAATGCCCACGAGCTTAGCATGCCAATAATAGATCACGAGGCATAAATGGGTAACATGCTCAGCCCAGCACCTGATAGATGGGCTCCCTCCCCATCCCCCGGCCAGGACTCCCTAGGGGTCAGGATTGTGGGCTCTGCAGTTGCACATCTGGGTTTTGTGTCCTGCTCTACTGCCTGCTGGCTATGTGACCCAGGACAAGTCCCTCTTCTTCCCTGAGCCTCAGTTTCCTCTGCAAAATGGGGATGCTAATAGCACCTTCCTCCAACTTGCGGGGAGGACTCAGGGAGATAATCCTCATCAAGAGCCTGGCACCAGGCCTGGTACAGAAGATGCCTCATCAAAGGCAGTGGGTATTGCCCTGAGCTGGGGGGTCTGCAGGGGCCTTTTAGAGAGTGAAGTCTGGACGGCAGGAGGGTCTGTCATTCTCACAGCTATCATTCGCTCTGGCTGTCGCTTCCAAAATTCCACATGACAGCTGTTTCTCTCTGCCCCCAATACCTTCTTTCTTACTCCCTACCCAGGTTGACAGTGTGGGTCTGGTCTGAGCTTGGTGTGCAGAAATGGATTCTCTGTGCTCATGACCTTGTGAATCCAATGGAAATTGCTATTTTCCTCTACCTGGTGAATGACAAGGGTGCAGACCTGTCAGGGGCCTGTTTTGTGTCTCTATGAGCAATTCAGGCTGCATCACCCTCCCCCAGGCTGCCCTCACCAGCGAGGGACTCATCTTTGACAATCTGGAAAAATGCAGCCAATGCTTTGAAGACATATTATGTGAAAAGCAGAATTTCCACAGTGTGAGCCTTTCCTTTTCTCCCCTCTTCTGTTTTATTTAGATGTCAACATCTCTTACTCATTCTTCTGCCTCATGGAAGCTATCAAAAGAGTGATGATTCCAGGAATACATGAACTCCTAGAAAGTCGTGGCTCCTAAAAACATACTCATTTGTGGCATGAAATACGTCTCTGTGAGTGTGGAAACCAGGGCAGTTTCATGGGGCCTTTACTGTGCAGGGTTGAATGGTTTTGCTGCAGAGCTGTCTGTAATGACCTGCTCCTGACTGGTGCTCACGGTTTCCACTTTAAACTGTGACACCTGGGGAAGCGATGCAGCGTACGTGGATCTGTCAGCCCTGCGTCGTCAGGTAAAGCAGCCAGGTCGTCAGTACCCTCTCAGCTATATGGCTTCCTGGAACCCAGGCCCCTTTTCTTAGGCCTCCATGCCCTAACTCGGGTCCTGTCTCTGGACCCTTGTCCATGGCCTTTGCGATGGGGTCTTTGAGTCTTGCTCTCCCTAATGGCTTGAAACAGCCTCTTGGGTCCATCCCACCGTAGAGCTGGGCAGACAGCCTGGCAAGTGGAACAGGGCTGATTTCACAGCATCCTCAGACCTGGGCAAGAGGCCTTGCCCTGGGTCCCACACTTTAGAGGACCTTACTCTGGCCATGCATCTCCTCAAGGGACAAGGAATCCATGGAGCCAAAGGGATGACATGCTCACGTGGAGTCTGCCTGACACCTCCCACCCTTCCAGATCACTACCTGTACCTGGGACTGCAGCATTCCCTGCCCGGATATCCCAAAGCCCACTTCCTGAGCCCGGGTGGGCTTCATCCCTGGGTCCATCCTCCTGAGGGTGGCCTGCGCTGTGAGTGCGCACCCAGGTCTGAGGAGTGGCCAGCTGTTTGTGGGGGTTATGAAAGGAGTTTGAACACATGCACTGGTGTCTATGTGCATGTGAGCCCCTTGTAGTGTGGGAGGGACCTGGGGTAGGAAAAGAAGGGAGTGGGTCAAGGCGGGACCAAGGCTGGTTCTCCCTGCACCTCCATAGCTGGGGTGGGACCCCAGGGGGCCTGAGAACTTTACATTCAAAACTGGCCTCCTAGATTGTTATAAAGTTGCATTTGCTAAGGGAAAAGGGTAAGACATCTTTTATTCATCAATGTGTTGGTTTGGTCTATCATTTTAAATATTTGGGAATGTGGATGTGCATTTGTGCTCTTGCCCTGGGCCCCCTAAATGTCACGGATGGCCAGAGCACCCACTGTGCATAGACACTGTTCTTGATCCTGGGGGTCAGCTGCAGGCAACATCGGCCACCTCCCCCAATCATGATTAGGAGAGGGGGAGTCAGGGCAGCCTCCCCTGGCCTAATCTGGTTGAAGGGCAGGTGGAGTCCTCATCTACACAATGCTCCCCCTGCAGCACCCACCAAAGTAACTGTTCTGCCTTTGAGGGAGCAGTTTTTGCGCTGTGCAAGAGAGGCACGCTCTGCCTAAGTGCGAGTTCACTGCTGTGCTCTGGAGAGAGAGGGGCCTTTAAGGAGATGGGGCTGGAGAGGGTGGTGCTGGGTTTAGGGACTCCTGTTTCCTCTGTTACTTACAACCACCCTGGTCCTACCATCCTTCCCACATTCAGGTGAGGGCACTTGCCCCAGGCCACAGGGTCAGCAAATGCTCCTCCCTCCTCTGACTCAGACCCAGGGAAGGGAAATGACTTGCCCAGGGCTGCACCCTAGGCTAATGGAGAGTCAGGATGGAAATCTGGGCCCTCAGCCCATGAGAGCTGTGTTTAAAGAGGGTTTGTTTATCCTGGATCTCAGGGTCCCTGTGGCCTCTGCACAGAATGATCGTCACTACCTGTGCCGGTTGATTTGCACGTCAGTGTGACTGGGTTAAGGGACACCTGGAGAGCTGGGAAAGCACTAATTATTCTCAGTGCTTCAGTAGACCCAGCCTGTGCCTCTTCTGCTGAAAGGGAACTCCGGGTGGTTTGACATTTGATGGGAATGAGTGGGCTGCCCCAGGTGTGCCTCTGAGGGTGTTTCCAGAGACTGGCATGTGAGTCAGTGGACTGAGTGGGGAAAGTCGGCCCTCAGTGGGTGGAGCGGCGCCATTCACCTGCTGAAGGCTCGGATGGAACAAAAAGGCAGAAGAAAGCTGAATTCTTGCTCTCTTCTGAATCCGGGATGCCCTTCTTCTCCTGCCCTTAGATGCCAGAGCTCCAGGCTCTCCAGCCTTTGGACTCCAGGACTCACATCAGCAGCCCCCTGGGCTCTTAGGCCTTGGTCCTCATACTGAGAGTTACCCCATTGGCCTTCCTTGGTTCTCAGGCCTTCGGACTTGGGTTGAGCCACGCTACCGCTTCCTGGTTCTCCAGCTTGCAGAGGGCCTATGGTGGGGCTTAGCTTCCATCATCAAGTACGCCAACTGCCCTAAAAAGTCCCTTTTCCTCTCTCTGTCTCTCTCTCTCTGTCTCTCTGTATAGATAGATAGAGATACATAGAGAGACAGAGAGATCTAAATATAGACATATCCCCCATCAATTCAGTCTCTCTGGAGAACCCTGACTGAAATACAAACCTAGAAATGCTCAGGCCTGGAAAACCCCTGCCAGGGACATTGGAAACCCCCTCCTGAGTTTGGCTGAATGCGTGGAGTTTGAAGGCAAATGAGGGCTGCTGAGACAGGAGCAGAGAGGTGATCACACACAGGCCTCATGGCGCTTCCCTCTCCCAGAGCAATTCCAGATGGACAGATCCCATTTTCTTTTGCAGGAGAGAGAAGGTGGGGGGATTGGGAAGTTGGCTTCTGGAGTGGAGGTAGGACTGGATGGGTGCAGTGACTGTGACAGGGGCCTGAGCTGGGCAGATTCAACAGTCTGGAGAAAGGGAGAGCAAACAGTGGAGCACAGCAAGGCAGCCAGTACAGCATGGGGAGTCAGGAGGACTTCCTGGAGGAAGTGGTCTTTTAGCTGGGACAATGATCCGGGGTCGCCAGGCCACAAGGAGAGGAAGAGGCTCCAGGCACAGCCACCAGCCCATGCAAAGGCTGGGAGGGGACAGTAAGTGCCATAGGTCTGAGGAGGTAAAAGGGCCTAGCAGAGTCAGCCTCAATAAAGATCAATAGGACAGCCCAGAGAGAGCTATTTTACCCAGTAGGAATCTAAAGCTCAGAGAAGGTCATGGGCCTGCCCCAGTCACACAGGAGTTGGTGATGGGGTTGCTGGGCTGGGATCTCACTCCCCTGACCCCTGGCCGGCCTCTTTGGCCTGGATCTTTCTCTGCATCCTGAGCTACCCCAGCCTCTATCAAGCTGATCCTTTTTCCCTCTTCACCCGCAATTCCTTGTTCACCTTCCACCCTGGTGGCTGAGCCCCTTTCTCAATATCCAGCCAAAGGGGTGAAAATAATTGATATGATTTAAATAATAAAACAATCGCTGCTGAAGCATCTGGGCCAGAGAGCTGGGAGCAGCAGGCCAGCTGCAGACACGTGTCTTCACCTCAATGCTGCCTTCCCTGAAATGAGACCTCAGAGGGGCTGACATGTGGCCCTGGGTCCAGGCAGCCCTGCTACAGATCTGCTCTTTCCCGGCTACACGAGCCTGGGTCTGTCTTCACCTCTGCCGCGTAAAGTGGGGCCCACTGTGCGCCCCATGGGAGTGGTAGCAAGGCCTGAAGATGCTGGGTAGCCCCGGCCCCAGGTGCGAACCAGCCTCTGCCCAGGGGCCCTGGCGCTCCAAACCCCGATTGGCAGGGAGTGCTGTGAGCACAGCAATGCTGGTCCTGCCCCGCTCAGGGACCGGGCGCTCACTACCTCCCCAGTGGCTCCCTGCCGATGGGAGCAAATTAATGCAACCCCAACCCCCACTCCCCGCCCCCCACACACACCACCACCAATTCTCCTGGCACTGACAGGCCTGACCGTTCTCTGAGTCCCTGCCCTGCACTCAGGGAAGATGGGGCACTGGGCAGAGACTTGGGTTCAAGTCTGAGCACTGCATCCTCTGGGAGCTGCTTCCCCCTCTGGGCTCACTTCCTCATCTGTACAATGAGGTCATTGTCCCTACCTCGAAGGCTTGTTGGGGGAACTCAGATCCATAAAGGATGCCTGAGCTCCTGATACACCCCCAGCACCAGGCTGCCCCATTTTAGCACGGTGCTGCCCCTCTTTACTTTCCCCCACCATCTCTGTGTGAGTTACCTTGGAGCCTGGATCTCGTCCTCAGGGAGCTGGTCCCTGCTCTCATGATCCTCCCCATGGGAACTGAGCCCCCTAAACAAAGTTTAATCCACCTCCTACAGCCTGAGGTTCATTTTGTTTTCTATTTGTTATTTGTTGGAACAACTCCCAGCTGGGGAGAGACCACCCCCTAACGATCCGCATCAGAGCAAAGCCCAGCCCCGTGAAAGTCAAGGAGAGGCTGAAGTTTCCATCCTGGACTCTGCCGCTGACCCACTGTCTCTTTCTGCACCATGGATTTTTCTCTAAAATGTAGCACAACCCTGCCTTTGGCTACCTCTAAGGTAGGGAGAGGTTTGCAAGGAACAAATGAAAGAAAAGCGAACAAAGGGGGCTCTGCTCATTAGGGCTTAACCCATTGACATTGAATATGACCATGATGTGGTTGGAGTAAGATTTACTATCTGACTATTGATTTTATGTTCATCTCCACTGTTTAGTTTCTTTGCTTCTTCTTTCCTGCCTTCTTTTCAATTAGTTGAATCTGTTTTCTTGTTTTTTTTTTTTTTTAAATGGAGTCACCTAGGCTGGAGAGTAGTGGCACAATCTTGGCTCACTGCAACCTCTGCCTCCCGGATTCAAGAGATTCTCTTGCCTCAGCCTCTGGAGTACCTGGGATTACAGGCATGCACCACCACACCCAGCAAATACTTTTTTGTATTTTTAGTAGAGATGGAGTTTCACCATATTGGCCAGTCTGGTCTCCTGACCTCAGGTGATCCACTTGCCTCAGCCTCCCAAAATGCTGGGATTACAGGTGTGAGCCACTGTGCCTGGCCTGAATCTGTTTTTAGAATTTCATTTTTACTTACCTATTGGCATTTTAGCTATAACTCTTTGTATTTGTTTTTTTTTATTTTTTAAAATTTTTATGTGATTGATCTAAAGATGACAAAACATGTCCTTAACTTTCCACCTTGCATCTGTATAGGTCTGCTTTCTGTCCTCTCTCACTATGCTTTGAGTTGTAGCTCTTATATGTATTATTACACCCACAATGCTTGTAGGGATTCTGCCAAGAAATCCGCTGTTAGTCTGATGGGCTTCCCTTTGTGGGTAACTCGACCTTTCTCTCTGGCTGCCCTTAACACTTTTTCCTTCATTTCAACCTTAGTGAATCTGACAATTATGTGTCTTGGGGTTACTCTTCTTGAGGAGTATCTTTGTGGGGTTCTCTGTATTTCCTGAATTTGAGTGTTGGCCTGCCTTGCTAGGTTGGGGAAGTTCTCCTGGATAATATTCTGAAGAGTGTTTTCCATCTTGGTTCCATTCTCCCCGTCACTTTCAGGTACACCAATCAAATGTAGGTTTGGTCTTTTCACATAGTCCCATATTTCTTGGAGGCTTTGTTCATTTCTTTTTACTCTTCTTTCTCTAACCTTGTCTTCTCACTTTATTTCATTAATCTGATCTTCAATCACCGATGCCCTTTCTTCCATTTGATCAGATTAGTTATTGAAGCTTGTGCATGCATCATGAAGTTCTTGTGCCATGGTTTTCAGCTCCATCAGGTCATTTAAAGTCTTCTCTACACTATTTATTCTAGTTAAACATTCGTCTAATCTTTTATTCAAGGTTTTTAGCTTCCTTGCAATGGGTTCAAACATCCTCCTTTAGCTCAGAGAAGTTTGTTATTACCGACCTTCTGAAGCCTACTTCTGTCAACTCGTCAAAGTCATTCTCCATCCAGCTTTGTTCTGTTGCTGGCAAGGAGCTACAACCCTTTGGAGGAGAAGAGGCCCTCTGATTTTTAGAATTTTCAGCTTTTCTGCTCTGGTTTCTTCCAATCTTTGTGGTTTTATATACCTTTGTTCTTTGATGTTGATGACCTACAGATGGGGTTTTGGTGTAGATGACCTTTTTGTTGATGTTGATGCTATTCCTTTCTGTTTGTTAGTTTTTCTTCTAACAGTCAGGTCCCTCAGCTGCAGGTCTGTTGTAGTTTGCTGGAGTTCCACTCCAGACCATGTTTGCCTGGGTATCACCAGCAGAGACTGCAGAACAGCAGATGTTGCAGAACAGCAAATATTGGTGCCTGATCCTTCCTCTGGAAGCTTCGGCCCAGAGGGGCAGCCACCTATATGAGGTATCTTTTGGCCTCTACTGGGAGATGTCTCCCAGTTAGGCTACACGGGGGTCAGAGACCCACTTGAGGAGGCAGTCTGTCCATTCTCAGAGTTCAAACGCTGTGCTAGGAGAACCACTGCTCACTTCAGAGCTATCAGACAGGGACGTTTAAGTCTGCAGAAGTTGTCTGCTGCCTTTTGTTCAGCTATGTCCTGCCCACTAGACCCAGCAATCCTAATACTGGGTATATACCCAAAGGATTATAAATCATGCTACTATAAAGGCACATGCACACATATGTTGTTTGCAGCACTACTCATAACACCAAGACTTGGAACCAGTCCAAATGTCCATCAATGATAGACTAGATTAAGGAAATGTGGCACATATACACCATGGAATACTATGCAGCCATAAAAAAAGGTGAGTTCATGTCCTTTGCAGGGACATGGATGAAGCTGGAAACCATCATTCTCAGCAAACTGTCACAAGGACAGAAAACCAAACACTGCATGTTCTCACTCATAGGTGGAAATTGAACAATGAGAACACTTGGACACAGGGCTGGGAACATCATACACCAGGGCCTGTCAGGGAGTGGGGGACTGGGGGAGGGATAGCATTAGGAGAAATACCTAATGTAAATGATGAGTTGACGGGTGCAGTAAACCAACATGGCACATGTGTACCTATGTATCAAACCTGCACATTGTGCACATGTACCCTAGAACTTAAAGTATAATTAAAAAAAAAAAATATATATATATATATACACACACACACACACACACAGAAGAGATTGGGCCAATAAAAAACAAACAGAAAAAAACTCCACAATGCGATATTGTATTGCTTTGTTTTAAAGAATCTTATGTATCTTAAATAAAATAAAATGAGAAATAGCATTTTATATTATTTACCCATACATTTAACATGTCTCTTTTTTATTACTTCCTTGAATATTTGAATTTCTGTTAACATTTTCCTTCAGCCTAAACAACTTTCATTAGCATTTCTTATACATTGAGTTAACTAACAGTTAAGTTCTTAGCAGTTGTATAGCAGTTCTGTTCAACAGCAGTTAAGATCTACTACTATTGCTTTTCAGTGATATTTTTGCTGGGTATAGAATTTTGTGTTGTCTGTGATTTAAATGTGTCATTCCAATATCTTCTGACCCCCCATTGCTTCTTATTGGAAGTCAGCAACCAATCAACATGCAAGTGTTTCTTTCATCTATGTAATGTGTCATTTTTCTCTAACTGCTTTCAATTTTTTAAAATCTTTTTTTTTTTTTTTTTTTTTTTGGTTTTTAGCAGTTTGACTATGATGTGCCTTGGTATAATTTTCTTTGCATTCATCCCAGTTTCGGTTTGCTGAGTTTCTTCAATCTGTAAATATCTGTCTTTCACCAAATCTGGAATTTCCTCATTCTTTCTTCTGCCTTCAATTTTTGATTACATCATCTAGAAATTTTTAGAATATTATATTTCTCAGTTGGTTCGTTTTTATAGTTTTTATTTCACTGTTGGGATTTCCTATCTTTTCATTTGTTATTCTGAGAATATATATATTTTACAGCCTTTAGTTAATAATAATACTTGCTTTAAAATCTGTGCCTGATAATTCTGACATTTGGATTATTTTAAGATTGTTCTTCATTGATTATTGGTTTCCTAATTTTAGTTCACATTTTTATATTATTCATATTTCTGATAATTTTAGACTTTATCCTGGACAACATGAAAGATTTTTTATTTGCTTTTTTAAAGATGTTGGATTCTTTCAAAAGAGGATGATTCCTGTCTGCTGGTTCAAGGGGCAGGTGTATGAGCTGGGGCAACAGGAGGCCCTTCCTTATCTTAGGGGCCTGTCCAGAAGCAGCCACTTCCTAGCTGGGTTCTCAGCTTCCACTACTTCCACGTTGCAATTTGTTGCCAATGTGGCAGTCCAGGAATATTCCTAAAACAGGTAACTGGTTACTTCTTCCCTTTCCCTGGGCTTCTTGCCTTGCTCTATGCCTCCCTTTCTCTTAGGATACAAAATAGACCTAGTATGTTGATCTGCACAGCTCTGCACTGTCACATCCATTCTCCTTCCCTTTCTGGGATAATTAATATCTAACATGTCCATCTCCCTCCCCACCAATCTCCAGATCTTCATGTATCTTTAGTCTCCTTTGAGTGACACCCTTCTTCCTGCCACAGGGCCTTTGCATGGCTGTCCCCTCTGCTGCAATGCTCCCCTGACCCCATTTCCCCAGCCCACTTCTCACTCTTTAATCTCAGCTCAGTCATCCTCCCCTCAGGGATGTCCTATCTGACCTCCTATGGCATGGCAATTCCCCTATCAACATGCCTTTATAGCACTTCAGCCCTCTCTTTCATAGTAGTTATGACAGTTGTAAATTCACACTAATTTATGATATTCTGTGGCATCTGTCTGTCTGTCATACTAGACTTATCTACTCCATGAGGTCAGAGACTGTGTTGGTCTTGGCTCACATGGAAATCCCCAGGGCCTTGGGTAGTCAGGGGATTGGCCTCAGCAAAAGTGACCCATCTCTCAGTTCCAGGCCTCATTTCCCTTTAGGTATTTGGGTTGGTCTGGTGAATTTGGCTTATTTTAGGCAGACCCTCTCATTGGAAGGGATAGAACCCAAGTAGCTTAAGCATCTTTCCTGCAACATGGAGAAAGCTTGCCTGAGAATGAGGTCAGCACAGAGGAAACTGGAGATAAGAAATGGAAGGAAGGAGATGGAGCCTCAGGTCCAGCGAGAAACCAAGTGAGCTCTACTCCCCATACTTTCCAGTTATGTGAGTCAGCAAATGTAATTCCCTGTACCTGAAAACATGTAACATTACTTTTACAGAAACAAGTGTATGACTCCATTAAGTAAAGCTTCCAAGGCAACCAAAAGAAGAACTACAAATATAATAATACCTGAAGAAGGGGAGATGGACTAGTATAGAAATAAGCATCACAGCAGGAAGTTAGAAGACAGTGGTACAAACATATTATTTAGCTTTATGAGGGAATGAGTAGGAGACACAGCGAAACAAACAAAAATTGGTTACCTCTGAGGAGCAGAAGTCAGGGTGAGAGGTTCAAGGAGCCACTACTTTTTATTATCAGTCTCTGTCCTAATATTTTTAAAACCATATGCATGAACTATATATGCATGAAATATACAATAGTAAGGTTGGCACACAACATAATTTCAGTTCCTTAAGTTGACTCAGCTGAAAGAGTACATTTAAAAATAAAATCTCATACTTACAACTAAGACAGTTGAACATTAAAAGCCATGTACTTTATTTTGTTGAAACCATAGTGTAAAGTTTAATAACAGAGCCTGGAACCACTTTCTTTCTGGTGCTTACAGGAAGTATGGCTTGGTCAGGGGCGGTGGCCATCAGACCTTTTCCAGGGAGGGCTTTCCTTGGAGGAGGCTAAGCAACAAAAGCTGGGCTTGGCCCCTTGGCAGGGGTCACCTGAGACATTCCACTGCCTGAGGACTCCTTCCATGACCCCCATAAAGGCCCATCAGTGACCAAGTGTGAGTGGTGTTGAACCTGCAGGTGGGTATCCCAGAGTTGGTAGAGACAGAAATGGTGGTTATTAGAGGAGTGAGGGGAGGGGCGGGCAGCCAGGTCCCTCACTGCCACTCTGGCCTCTTTCCATGGAGCTCAGGCAGCCTCTGGCAGAGACCACTCCATGCCTGCCTTTCTCTGCAGTGGCCTTCCTGGCACCAACTCACACCCGGGTGGATCTCCTGAGGCAAGAGCAGTTACTTTAAGGCAATTAGGACGCTGTGGGGACTGAGCTCCATGGGACAGGGACGAGGGCCCACTCTCTAGTCATACTTTCTTACTGATTTTCTCCCGGGATCAGAAGAATCTTCCCAATTCATGCTCCTGACCTCCCCTCCCATGCCAGGCCCTCCATAAGCCAGCCCTTCCCTCTTCCCTTGAGAAAATGAAAAGATAAAGCTGAGAAGCCCCTCCCGGGCCCCTCAACTCTGAGTTTCCATGATTCTGGAATGGACTGACCATGGGAGTGGAAATCGCACCTACCTTCTTCAATCCTCTATTCCCATCACAGCGCAGGGCACAAATGGAGCATTCAGAAAACAGTTACTGAATGAAGTAATGAATTCTAATGTAATTCTAAGTGTATATGCCTGTGATTCTAAGAGTCTATGCCTGTGATTCAAGAATTCTAAATTGTTATTACTGTTCACCAAGGATCCCAGCCGCGAATGCCGACAGGGACAGGGGCCAGACAGGGAACTTGTATGAGTGAAACCGGACAAAACGCAAATGCACAGTCCCTCAGCGGGTGTGACGGGGTTCCCATTGGCCGGCACCCTTGATCGGCACCGCCGGACCCGCCTCTAGCTCCACCCACGGCACCGCCTTCCCCGCCCCCCCCCCCGCCGCCCCGCCCACCTGCCCACAGCTCCAGGCATCTCAGCTCCAGGCTTTGCTTCCCTTCTGGAGTCTGACTCTGACCCTTTATTGTGGCTTGTTTTAGGCAGAACTTCTTGTTGCAAGTGGCAGAAAACAAGTAACCTCAAGGAAAGCTAGACTGATAGGCCTACATAATGGGAAAATACGGGGAGGGGAGTGGACTGGCTTCTGGGACAGCTGAAGTCAGGGGCTCAAAACGCTTCCCTGGGGCTATGTCTCCTTCCTCTCTTCTCTTAGCTTTGCTTCCTCCGTAGGAAGGCTTTCTCCTCACTGTGGAAAAGATCCATCAGAAAAGGCCTCCATGGTCCTTACAGTTTGGAGTGCTAGAGAAGAGGGACCGTCTCTCCCCAAGTGCCCACATGTCAAATCTCAGTGATGGCAGCGGCAGCCCTAGGGAGTGAAACGCTCACATATCTTCCACATGGCGTGGAGAAAACGAGGGTCTCCTTGCATGCCTGGAGCACCCCCACTCAAGCTCACACAAGGTGAGAGTGAGTCCAGGGGGCTGATGCCCCAGCTACTCTGTCCAAGCACCGTGGGCAAAGACAGATATACAGGCAGATTGAGGAGGTGGAGACAGACATTGAGAGTAGGGGGGAAAACACGACTGTGCCTCATCAGCCTGGGCTGTCTGCGTGGTGACAGGAAGAGAAAGGATTACTGGAAAGACTGGAGGCTGGACTCGACCCCACCACTCTCCCCTAGCCCCTGCAAAAAGTAATAACCCAGGAGCTCTTCAGGCTCTCAGCCTCTGATAGGCTGCCTTAGGGGTGCAGACAGAATGAATAAACAACAGAAAACTGAGTGCCTTATAATAACCCAAGGTTGGGCATGAGGCATTTATCACTGCCAACCAATCAGACAGCTGTCTATAATTGCAGCAGGCAAGTCACAGGAAGAACCAATCAGAAGCAGCCTCCAGTCAGATGGTCCAATCAGATGAATTCATTTGTTCAGCCAATCACGCACTGAGCACTGATAGGCACTCCTATTAGGAGATAGCTAGAATTGGGGCATCTCTAGCTTCTCAATGACCCTGAACCTCCACAGGTCTCCCCATCTCCCTCACCTTGGAAAACAGCCTTTCTGACAAGTTCAGGGCAAAATATGCTTCTATGGGCACCCCCACCTCAAGGCACACAGGTGGGGTACTGCCTGACATTTTAGTGGCACTTTGATAGATACTTGAGTCATCAAGTTCATCAAAGTTGTCAAAATGTTATGATCTTCCTGAAAGAAGTGATGAATGGAATCAAGTGGATTAAATATTTCTCATGTTCCTCAGTATATCACCGTGGACTCATTCCTACTGTCTCCATGAGATCATCAGTGGGTCACACACAGGTTGAGGCACTCCTAGGGATCTTGCTCCAATTGTCAGTGTCATTCAAGGACTCTGAGGGCTTTAAAAAAAAGTTTTACTGCAGTAAAATTTATGGACACAAATCTGCACATATTTAAAGTGTACAGTTTGATAATTTTGACATACGTCTACACCCATGAAACCATCACCATAATCAAGATAATGATCATATTCATCTCCTCCCATTTCCTGTTTTCTTTGTACCCCTTTGTCAGCCTCCTACCCTTCCCTCAACTAAACTGTTTTCTGTCACTGTATGTCAATGTGCATTTTTTAGAACTGTAAGTGGAATTATAGAGTCACTCAGCATAATAATTTTAAAGTTCATTCGTGTTGATATGTTTGTCAATAGTTTGTTCCTTTTTATTCCTGAGTAATATTCCATAGTACAGATATGCCACAATTAATTTATACATCCACACATTAGTGGACATGTGGGACTGTTACAAATAAAAATGTAATGAATGAAGTGTAATGAAACACATAATGTACAAGCCTTTGCTTAAGCACGTGCTTTCTTTTATCTCAGGTATATACAGAGGAGGGGAATGGCCCTGTCATATGGTAGGTGTATGTTCGACTTTTAAAGAAACTGTCCAGGCATTTTTAAAAATAATTGTACAGCTTTACATTCCACCAGCAGCCTACAGCAGTGCCTATTCCTCAACATCTTTGTCAAATTGTGGCATTATCAGTCTTTTTAGTTTTAACCATTTTGGTGGGTTTGTGACTTCAACTTCTATTTGCCTAAGACTCCTGATGTTGAGAAACTGTTATGTGCTAATTTGCTATTCATACAAGAGGACTTCAAAAAGCTCATGGAAAAATTTAATTAAAAGATAAAAATAAAAACATAAACTGTATCTCTCAACATAAGCTCCATCAAGGTCAAGACAGTTTTGAAGTGATAATATCAGCCATCTAGTCCATCCTTTAAAAACTAAGGGTCCTGGGAATTTAATCATGTCAACGCAGCCCTTTTTACATTATTAACTGAAGGAAAAATTGATGCACTGATTTTTTTAACATGAAGAAACAGAAAGAAGTAAAAAGGAGCCAAATTAGCACTGTAAAATCAGCACTCTTGCAAAATTGCCTGTTTGATGAAAGGAATGAGCAGGAGCATTGTCATAGTGAAGAAGGACTCTCTGATGAAGCTTTCCTGGCTGTTTTTCTGCTAAGGCTTTGGCTAACTTTCTCAAAACACTCTTATAATAAGCAGATGTTATTGTTCTTTGGCCCTCCAGAAAGTCAACAAGCAAAATGCCTGAGCATCCCCTTCCCACCAAATGCTGACCTTCTCTTAACCAGTTCACTTTTGCTTTGATGATACCAACTCCACCCCTTGGTAGCCATTCATTTGATTTTGCCTTGTCTTCAGGATCATACTGGTAAAGACATGTTTTATCACTTATTACAATTTTTTGAGAAAATGATTCAGCATCTTGATCCCACTTATTTAAAATATGCATTGAAAACACTGCTCTTGTCTGCAGCTGATCTGGATGTAACAGTTTTGGCATCCGTTGAGTGGAAAGTGTGCTCAACTTTAATTTTTCAGTCAGAGTTACGTACATTGAACACAATTGAGATGTCTATAATGTTGGCTGTTGTTTGTGGTATTACTAATCAGTCCTCTTCAATTAGGGCATGAACAAGATTATTTATTTCCTTGCAAATGTACGTGGATGGTCTGCCATCTTAGGTTCATCTTCAACATAGTCTTGTCCTTAAAACAAGCTACCCATTTGTAAACGCCAATTTCTTTGGGGCATTGTCTCCACAAACTTTTCATAAAGCATCAACGATTTCACCTTTCTTCCACCAAAACTTCGCCATAAATTTAATGTTTGTTCTTGCTTTAATTTTGATAGAGGCTCCTTTCAAACTGATGTCTTATCCCTCTTTGTGCCTGACATTAGATCTTGTTCAGGCATGTTATAACAAGTTAATACAAGTTTTTTTGGTGCAAAAAAAATTTGGAAATCTGTGCATAGTTCTTTCCACGAACTTTTTGAAGACCTCTTATACATCTTATTTAATAAAGTGTCTGTTCAGCTCTCTTGCTCATTTTTTGCGATGTTTGCCTCTATATTGTCAAGTTTTAAAGGTTTGTTATATATTCTGGATAAAAATTCTTCACTGGATATATGTTTTGCATATATTTTGCCAAACAAAATATGTTTTGCACAGTCTATGGGCGACCTTTCCATTTTTGTAAATGTCTTTGTAAGGCAAAGTTTTTAATTTTGATGAAATCCAATTTATTGATTTTTTTTCTTTTGAAGTTTTTGCCCTATTTAAGATCTTCAATTTTTTTTCATTTATTCATGAATTCCCTCACTCTTGTATAAGATATTTACTTAGCATCTATTATGTGTTAGAAACAGGGAATACAACAGGATGCTCTCTATTCTTACAGAGCTTATAGTCCATGGAAGTGACAGACAGAAATAGATATAAATATCTATTCCAGCTTTGAGCCCCCTTAGCTCTCAGCCTTCCATGGCTACCCTTCACAATCAGAGGAAAAACCAGAGTCCCAGGCATAGCTCACAATCCCTCCCCCATGCCCAGATCTACTCCCTTCCCCCTGGGGGCCTTCCTGTGACCTTGTTCCTTTCTCCTCGCATCTACTCACTGTGCTCCAGCCACACTAACCTCCTGTCAATCTTCAAACAAACTAGGCCTATTCTGACCTCAGGGCCTTTGCACTTGCAATTCCCTCTGCCAGGAACATGCTTCCCTCAGCTGTAACCAGGGCTTGTTCCTTCTCTTCGTTTAGGTCTCAGATATCCCTGAAGTATCATCTATCCCAGGTCGTCACTTTCTGGCACTCTTGATGCTGTTTTATTTTTCTTTATAGCCCTTATTACCCCTGACATTGTTTATATATGTATTTGTTTATTATTTGTCCCATCTTCACACCATATACTAGATTTTATAGGGCAGGGGCTTGGCTATTCTCCTTCCTGCTCTATCCCAAGGCCATAGGACAACATTTGGCACATCATAGATCCACAGTAGTAGCAAATGAAGAGATTGGAGCCAGGCACTTCTGAGTTAAACCCCAGCTTCTTTTTTCCCTCATGGTGTGACCTTGGATTAGATCCTTGACCTCTTTGAGCACAATGTGTCTCATCTGTGAAACAGACCTGCTAATCATGTCAAACTCACAAAGGGGTTGTGAGGTGGTCAAAAATTGAGGCAGGCAAAGTGCCTAGAGTGGGTCCTGGCACATAGAATAAGCTCCAGAAATGACAGATATTTCTGCTGTGATATTTCATGCTGCTACTACTATTATTATAATGGTAGTAGAGGGGGACTTGGTGCAATTATTTTATTTGATTATGCAGAGAAAATGTCGGCGTTACAGGACCAACAGGTTTTTTGCTCACTGCGCACGAATAGACCAATACACTGAGAGAGCAGGGTTTTCAGCAGAGAAAGAGTTTAGTGATCACTGGGTAGCCAAGCAGGGAGATGAGAGGAACCCTAAAATCCATGTCCTCAAGGTGTTCTGGGCTGAGGTTTTTAAGAGGACCATAGAGGGCGAGGGGCTAGAAAATTGGGGTTACTGATTGGAGGGGATAAGTGGATGAATTCATCAGGATGCAAAAACTGCATTATTTGGTGAGTCAGTGTCCTGTGCAGGAGACACGCGAGGGGAGAAGAAAAGGCACACACTCAATACCTTTAAGGGTAAGCAAGTTTTATCCCATGTAAGTGGCAATGCAGATATAATAAGCAAATGATATAATAAGCAAATTGTAATGGGAAGGGGAGAAGGGAAAAGATATATACATATATACACACACATATATACACACACACATATATACACACACATATATATACACACACACACACATATACACACACACATATATACACACACACATATATATATTTACACTCACCAGACTATGGAGGATTTACCACCAGATTGGGAAGGAACAGCCTGGGCTCCAGAGTTGGTCACTTGTCTGTGCGCACACGAGGAGAGGTCTCCTGACGGTTCAGCGCCGTCTGGGACCCTAGCTCTTCCTGTAATGAGTTGTTTGGCATGAGGCCCGGTCACAAGGGTCTCTTCGCAACTGGGCTCAAGGAACACATAGAAGGTCAACTTGTTTTTGTGATTGTCTTGTTTTTTAATAACTCATGTATAGGAATAGATTGAAATAGAGATTTCTCTGAAACAGCACTTGGATGAATGCCTCAAGGAGCTCACACAACCTGTTCCGGTACTTGGTGACCATTGTTTGTGTCCATGTTCAATTGAGTTCAAATTTAAAATTTAACTTAGCCTCCACAGTCAGCTCCTTGTGGGTTCTTTAGACCAGCTGATGTCAGTAGTTTCATCAGCATGCAGATCCTGAAAGAACATCTCAAATGGTAAACTTAACGTTTCAAAATGCTCAAGTTGTTATCTAGAGAGCAGTTAAGGGGAACTATAATCTAGGTTCCATGCGATTCTGGGCAATAGGCAGCAAACAACTAGGAGGGAAGTAGGTCAGAGAGGAAGCTGACCTAATGATTAATGTTGAATGTGCTGCAAGCTTGGTTTATTTTCATCTCTCCTCCTCCCCTTTTTCCTGATTAATTTTATAAAGTTTACAGGGACAGTTCCACGGGGGCTGGGTTCTGAGATGTAAGGACTCACCAGTCTGATAACGAGAGAAGGGCAGATGCAAAAGCAAGGGTGGGTGCTTGCCTGCTGCGTCCCTGTCTGATGTTTGTGCCTCTGCATGAACTGTGACTCAAGGGGCACCATGGGGCTTGGTAAGGGTTTCCAGCTGAGAAGGCCCCTTTGTGTTGCTAAGGAGCCCTCTTGGGCCAAACGGGGGGGGGCTGGAAGAGACAAGCTTGAGGGTAGAGAGGTTGGTTGGTTCATGGAGCTTTTGGTGCCAGGAAGGCTCAGCTGGAGGACCAGGAAGGGGCCCAGTGATCAAGTTAGTCCATGATCCGCTCAGGAGAAGCAGCCAGGTTTGTGGATGTGATGCTGAAATGTCCTGGCTACTGAATGCGGCTCGTTCAACCTGTAGCTAACGTCAGACTCCTCCCACCTAGGCAGCGCCCTGCTTGCAGACAGGTCTCAGTGGATGAGAGGTTGGAGAGCTGAGAGGGCTGGAGAGTCAACCAGGGCATTCATTGCCTTCACAGCCCACATGGGTGTCAGGAAGGAGCGTTCTGTCCACAAATCATGGCAGCAAAACCTGATAAGACTAGAGAACTTTCCTCGCCACAAGAAAAACAAAGGGAGACGTTTGTTACCATGACACACTTACGTTTTCAGGAGACAATGTGATTATTTTCCCACTTTTGCACTGGAAAGGAATGAATGCAAGACTCACCTGCTGTGACATTCATATCCTTCCCCAGGCACTAAACAATAGAATAGACTTCCAGGCCAAGCTCACTGGTGCCTGAAATCCCTCCGCTGGAGCTTTGGCTTGCGGCTTTGTTCTTCATAAAAATGCAAATACCTCACAACAACCATGTATTCAACAAAAATAACTTATGTTCATTCATTCCACAAATATTTACTGAGTCTCTTCTGTAAAGTAGACAGTAGCTAGAGGCTGGGAGTAAAGAGATTAATTAAGACTTGGCCCATAGTTTCAAGGAACTCACAAGCTGCATGTGTGTGTGCCTCTGTGTGCTTATTTGGGGGCTGGAGAGGGCAGACATGACCTAGAAACACAACCATAACTGTTGCAAGTCACATGATGGTTTTGGGTACAAGAAGCCTTGGGAACCCCCAACAAGGACCCAATTATGTGTGACTTGACATCATACTATAGATCTAATATGTCAGGGAAGACAAAAATACCAAATGGAGGGTACAGCAAGGGCAAATGAATAGAGTCATGAGCCAGTACCAGGGAGGGGAACTACACACCACTAAGCAGCAGGCTTGGCCATAAGGCAGGACATGGAGACAGGGCTGGAGCAGCGGGGGGAGTTCTGATTGACTGGATCATATTCATGATCTCAGGTGATGCCGTCTGTCTTAGGGCTTTGTTGCCTCCCCAGCCTCTATTTCACCGCTTTCCACTAAGTCCTCCAGACCAACACTGTGCTTTCCCTACGTGGCCTGAACAACCCACCCTCAGCTCCAGGGCTGGATTCTGATTGGCCTAAGACGTCAGTCTATCTTATCCTGCTGTTCAGTGGTTGGTTAAGGGAATGGCACATGACCCAATTCAGACCAATGAAAGAGTTGGAGATGTTTGCTGGGGTTTCTGGGAAAAAGGAGCCACCTTTCTCTTCAGAGGGAGCTCCCAGAAGAGACTCTCTGTTCTGGTCATTGCCCAGTGAAGGTGTAATGAGGGTGTGATGGGCCTGCAAGGAGGGCAGCACCTGAAGAGAGGAGAGAATGCCAGAGAGTTGGAGCCCAAGCCTGAACCCAGGGTCAAAGCTCTGTAGTTCTCTGTCAGCTGCGCCACTGACTTCCCACATTTATTTAAGCTGGCTTTGTTGGTTGGTTTTTGTTTTGTATTCTGTTACTTTCAACTGAAGAATTTCTGATTGGTCCAGGGCGTTTCTTGAGGACAAAACTTGATAACATTGGACAAAGAGAACAGCCACCAGGTGCCTAGAACCTGGTGGGGAATGGCTATTGGTCAAGTCTGGTTTATCCTGATCTCATCTCCATTCACTATTGTCATTGTGAGAGGTGAAGCCAGCTGGATTTCCTGGGTCAAGTGGGGACTTGGAGAACTTTTTTGTCTTACCAGAGGATTGTGAAATGGACCAATCAGCACTCTGTAGCTAGAATTATAAAACACACGAATCAGGGTTCTGTAGCTAGCAAGGGGATTGTAAAATGTACCAATCAGTGCTCTGTAGCTAGCAAGAGGATTGTAAAATGCACCAATCAGCACTCTGTAAAATGCGCCAATCAGCAGGATCCTAAAAGTAGCCAATCGCAGGGAGGATTGAAAAAAGGGCACTCTGATAGGACAGAAATGGAACATAGGCGGGGACAAATAAGGGAATAAAAGCTGACCACTCCAGCCAGCAGAGGCACCCCACTCAGGTCCCCTTCCACGCTGTGGAAGCTTTGTTCTTTGACTCTTCACAATAAATCTTGCTACTGCTCACTCTTTGGGTCCATGCCATCTTTTTTTTTGTTTAAACAGTCTCACCCAGTCGCCCAGGCTGGAGTGCAGTCACGTGATCTCAGCTCACTGCAAGCTCCACTTCCCGGGTTCATGCCATTCTCCTGCGTCAGCCTCCCAAGTAACTGGGACTACAGGCGTGTGCCACCACACCTGGCTAACTTTTTGTATTTTTAGTAGAGACAGGGTTTCACCATGTTAGCCAGGACCGTCTCGATCTCCTGACCTAATGATCCTCCTGCCTCGGCCTCCCAAAGTGCTGGAATTGCAGGCATGAGTCACCTCACCCGGCCCCGGGTCCATGCCATCTTTCAGAGCTGTAACACTCACCACAAAGGTCTGCAGCTCCATCCTTGAAGTCAGCTAGACCACAAACCCACCGGAAAGAACCAACTCCAGACACAATTGTAAGTTGGGATCTTTCTGCAGAAAACATTACCTGACCCTTAATGCTAGCCTGGCACCTGCATAGCAAGTCCTGGTTGGGCAGCCCAGGTTTCAGGAGCCCAGGCTCCTGAAACCACACCCACTGCCTGGCTATGGAGCCTGTGCTGAGTTATACCCATTCTCTGGGTCTAGACTGTGATTCATCCATCAGCTCCTAGACTGTGAGCTCCCAAAGGGAAGGGGCAATGTCCAACCCATCCCTATGGCCCCTGAACCCAGGACAGGGCTGGCACAGAGCATGTGTCAGTAGGGCTATAGACCGATCATTATGGGAGCTGCACATTCCTGCTGTAACCTCTCAGGACCAGGGTCATGTGTGATGCTGACAGGGACAGCTATAGTTCCATTTGTCCACCCAGAGAGCCACCTGGAGCCGCTGGCTCAATACTAGAGCAGGAGGAAGTCTCACAGGACTAGATTTTGCATGCAGGCTGCATGGCAGAGGCTTTAGCTTGCACACAACCTCTATCTAAGACTCACTGAACCACAGTGAGGCTATAGAGTGAGGGAAATCCCTAAAAAGCTCAACCGTTTACTCTCTAGCTGCAGCTGACTTGGGCAGTCAAGGTCAGGAATTCTCTCCTTAGTTTCATACAGACAATGATGAGGCACCATGCATGGGGATAAGATTCAAAGGGTAAAATGAACCAAGCCTAAGTGTATTCTTTCAAAACAGCAAAGCCAGCACTCTGTCCTGCTGGATGATGTGGGCTGCAGTTCAGTGTGCTCAGAGGGAGAGGACACAAGCCTGTATTCACAGGCAGGAGTAGAAGAGCAGAGAAGGCAAGAGTGGAGAGACCCATGACATAGGTCAGGGACCCAAGGCCTGGGCTAGGCTGGTGATCTCAATCCTGTCTCTAGCCTTCTAAGACTGGAGTTCCTCTCTTGAGAGCATGTAGGAGGCAGATAAAGGTGCAGAGTGAGGACCTGGGTTGTACTCGATCAATTCATTGGTATACTCAGTCATCAATATATTTACTAGCATCTTCAAGCCTAGGACTTCAAGTTACTAGTCTGGAAAATGGGCAACGAACAGGGGAATACATAGAAACATATACTTATGTATTGTAATAAGGGCCACAACAGGAGACATGATGATAAGTCAATTGTAAATGATTAAAAGATGTGCAACAGAGAGGGTGAGGAGGCACGGGGTAAGTTAGTTGATGTTTATCTTTGCATATATCTTAACCCTCATAATAACCCAATGTGTCAAAAAACGTGTCAATTAAAAGAGATTATCAGATTGGATTAAGAAAAGACCCAACTGCATACCACCTACATGAGAAACACACTTTTAATATAAAACCACATATAGGTTAAAAATAAAAGGTTGAGAAAAGATATACCACACAAGCATTAATCAAAAGAAAGTCAGAGTGACTGTATTAGTCCATTTTCACACTACTGTAAAGAAATATCCTAGACTGGGTAATTTATAAAGGAAGAGGTTTAATTGACTTACAGTTCCATGTAGCTGAGGAGGCCTCAGGAAACTTAAAATCATGGCAGAAGACAAAGGAGAAGTAGGCACCTTCTTCACAAGGTGGCAAAAGAGAAAAAAATGAGAGCTCAGGAAGAAACTGCCGCTTTTAAAACCCTCAGATCTAATGAGAATTCACTCACTATCACGAGAACAGCATGCGGGAAATCACCACCATGATCCAATCACGTCCCTCCCTCAACACCTGGGGATTACAAGTCCTTCCCTTGACACATAGGGATTATAATTCGAGATGAGATTTGGGTGGGGACACAGCCTAACCATATCAATGATTACATTAATATCAGACAAAGTATATTTTAGGGAAAATAATATTACCAAGGATAAAGAAGACAATTTCTTAATGATGAAGAAGTCAACTCATTAGGAGGACATACAATCCTAAATGTGTACACACCTAATATCAGAATTCTAAAATACATTTTAAAAAACTGATAGAACAGCAAGAAGAAGTAGATAAACTAGCAAAGAATTCAGAACAACCAAAATTAGTAAGGATTAGGGAGTTTTAAACAGCACAATCAACTTGACCAAAAAGACAATTATAAAATACTACAAATAATAACAGAATACACATTCTTTTCAAATGCACATTGATCTCCTACAAGGATAGATCACATTCTAGGCCATAAAGATGTCCCAGTGAACATATAAGGATCCAAGCAATACAAATATGTTCTCTGACCATAAGGGAATTGAATTAGAAATTAATAATGGAAAGAGATCTCTGGAAAATCACCAACTATTTGAAAACTAAATAACACATATTTAAATAACCCATAGGTCAAAAATAAAATAAAAATGGGAAATAGAAAGTGTTTTGAACTGAATGAAAATTAAAAACAACATATCAAAAATTGTGAGATGCCACTAAATCAGTACTTAGAGCCTTTATTTTAGTATTAATGACTTATAATAGAAAAGAAGGGTCTCAGATCAGTGATCTCAGATTCAATGTTACGAAACTTGTGAAGAAAGAGAAAATGAAATGCAGAATAAAGGAAGGGAGGAACTATTAAAGATCAGAGTGAAATCAGTGCTATAAAAAAGGAAAAATAATAAAGACAACCAATAAAACCAGAAGCCAGTTCTTTGAGGAGATCAATAAAATTGATAAACCTCTAGCCAGACTATCAGGAAAAAAGAGAGAAAAGACACAAAGAACAAATATCAGAAATGAGAGGGGTGACATTAGCACAAATTCTACAGATACTAAAATGATAATATGAGAATATTATGTGCAACTTTATGCCAATATGGTTGACAAGTTAGAAGAAATTGACTAATTCATTGAAAAATATAAACTACTGAAACTCACTCCGGAATAAATATGTAACTTGAATAGTTGTAAATCTACTGAAAACCCAAGTAAATTTGGCAAATCTAAATCTAAAGTAATCTTTAGTAAATCTACTAAAACTACTTTTTTCTTTCTTTCTTTTTTTGAGATGGAGTCTTGCTCTGTCGCCAGGCTGGAATGCAGTGGCATAATCTCTGCTCATAGCAACCTCCGCCCCCTGGGTTCGAGCGATTCTTATGCCTCAGCCCATCGAGTAGCTGGGATTACAGGCACATGCCACCACACCCAGCTAATTTTTGTATTTTTAGTAGAGACAGAGTTTCACCATGTTGGCCAGGAAGGTCTCCATCTCTTGACCTCATGATCCGCCCACCTCGGCCTCCCAAAGTACTGGGATTACAGGAGTGAGCCACCGTGCCCAGCCCTAAAACTACATTTTATAGTTAAAAATGTTTTCCAAAAGTAAAATCCCAGCTCAGATGGTTTCCTTGACAAATTCTACCAATCATTTAAGGAATAAATAATACCAATTCTACTAAAAATCTTCCCCCAGAATAAAGATGAGTAAATACTTTCCAACTCTTTCTTTGTGGCTGGTATTTCTCCGATACCAAAACTTGACAAAGGCATAACAAGAAAAGGAAACTATAACCAATATTCATCATGAAAATAAATGACAATATTCTAAACAAAATTATAACAAATCAAATACAGCAATATATGAAGTGTGTAATACATCATAATTAAATGAAACTTATGCCAGGAATAAAAGGTTGGTTTACAATTTGAAGATCAGTGTGATTTATCATATTAACAAACTCAAAAAGAAAAAACCCTACACTATACCTACAGAAAAAGAATTTGACAAAATCGAACATTCATTGCTAATAAAAACTCTCTGTAAGCTAGAAATAGAAGTGAATTTTCTCAACCTAATAAGAGGTATTTACAAAAACTATAGCTTACATTATACTTATTTATAGTGAAAGAGTAACTGCTTTGCCATAAAATCAGGAAAAAGACAAGATGCCTGTTCTCATCACTTTTGTTCATCATTGTACTAGAGGTTCTGACCAGTCCTATCAGACAAGGAAAAAAACTAAAGTCATTCAGTATAGAGAGAAAGAAATAATACTCTTTATTCACATACAACGTGAACACCTAGGTGGAAAATCTGATGGAATGTACAAAACAAACAAAGCCACTAGAATTACAGCAAGAGTATAGTAAGCTGCAGGATATAAAACAATATACAAATATCAAGTGTATTTCTATATGTTAGCAATAAACAATCAGAAATAACATTTAGAAAAACAATACCATTTACAATAACATAAAATATCACAGAAATTCTACACACTGGAAGTTACAAAACACTGTCAGTTTCCCCAAATTGTTCTGTAGATTCACTTCAATCTCAGTCAGAAACCCAGCAGTCTGCTTTGCAGAAATTGAAAAAAACTATTCTAATATCTATATGTAAATGTAAGACCTAGAATAGCTAAGACAATTTTAAACACAAGAACAACTATCAGTACTTAATTTCAAGATTTATTCTAAAACTGTAGTATCAAGACAATGTGCTATTGGTATCAAGAATGACAAATAGACCAGTGAAGTAGAATAGAGCCAGAAACAGACCCACACATATACAGACACCTGATTTTTTACAATGAGGTAAAAATAAATCTGTTCAAAAGAGATGGGGCTTTTTTTCAACAACCAGCTCTGGGACCACTGGATATCCATATTCCAACAAACAAAGATGGACTTTGATCCACACTAAATGTAAAACCTAAAACCATAAAGCATCTGAGGAAAGCACAGTAAAAAAAACTTTTATAAGATTGGTTTAAGCAAGGATTTCTTAGATATAACATCAAAAACACAATTCATAAAGGAACAAACTGGTAAAACAGACATCATCAAAATAAAAATTTCTGCTCTTTGAAAGATACTTTTAAAGAGAATGGAAAGGTAAGCCACAGACTGAAAGAAAACATTTGCAAATCACGTGTCTGCTAAAAGACACATATGCATATATGTAAATCAAAACCTGGTATAAGAAAACAGACAACTTAATTTAAAGGCAAAAGCTTTCAACAAATGTCATCAAAGTGATATATAGATGGCAAATAAGCACATGAAAATATGCTCAACAACTGTAGTCATTAGGAAAATGTATATTAAAACCACAGTGAGCTACTAAAATTCACCTATTTTAGTGGTTAAAATTTAAAAGACTGATATCACTAAGTGTTGGTAAGAATATGGAAAAATTAGAATTATTCTACACTTCTGGTGGGAATATAAAATGATACAGCTCTTTTGTGGTTAAACATACATGTACTATGTGATCCAGCTATTTCACTCCTATGTATTTACTCAAGGGAAATTAAAGCATATGTTCACACAAACACTCACACACAAATGTTCATAGCAGCTTCATTTACAATAACAGAAACAACAAACAAAATCTTGGGAAACCCCGAACATCCATCAACTCAACAAGTAAATGGGCAAACAAATTGTGATATATTCATACAATGAACTACTATTCAGCAATAAAAAATAATCAAGGATTGATATGTTCAACAATACGGATACATTTCAAAAGTATTATGCTGAATGAATGAAGGCCGATAAAGAGTGCCATACTATATGATTCCAGTTCTAGAAAATGCAAACTAATCTCTTGTGACAGAAAGTAGATCAGTGGTTAACCTGGGATGATGGTGAGGGAGAAGGGAGTAGGTGAGAGGGGGTGATTAAAAAGGAATACATCTATCATTGTTGTGGATGATAGACACACTCACTAACTTCTCTAAGGTGCTTATTTTATTATTAAGTTTTACACTTAAATATGCACAGTTGCTTATATAACAATTATTCCTCAACAAAGTTTTTGCGGGGAAAAAATATCTGGAGAGTCGCAAGGGTTTCCATGTCAACAACCATTTAATTGGTTGCCCTGAAGCCTTCACTGATGCCTCTGGCAAGGCAGTAGCCAGAGCTCATCAGGGATAAGGACCTGTTCCCAGCACAGATGACAGAAGCCCTGAATAGCCCTATTAGTTTGAGATAAAGCAAATGGGGAGGAAAGAGAGAAAAGGAGGTGAGATTTACACAAGGCAAGAAGATGTACAGGTTTAAGAGTACAAGCTGAGCTTTGAGTTAAAAAAGTGATATTGGATAGGCCTTCCGTCACTCTATCCACTCACTTTCATCTTATAGATGAGAAAACTGAGGTTCAGAGAGGGGAAGGGACTTTCTCTAAACTACACAGCATATCAGAGCAGAACTGGCACCAGGAGTTTGGTCTCCTCCCTATCACCACATCTATTGAAGGCTAGAACTACTTCCTAGCTGGTGATAATAAACTCTCCCATGCTGAAGACATTTTAGTTGTCATGCCTGACACTAAACATTTCACATGTAATCCTCCAGCAACTTGTCAAGAAAGATTCTATTGTTACTCACTTTTTACTAGGGAGGAAGTCCCAACCTCTACAGTGATAATTGTAAAGGCCTTTAAGGAATCAATCCAATTCAATCCCTATCCTCACCCACTCCAGATCCTATTTTATAGCTGAGGAACCTGAGGTACCCAAAATACAAGTGGCGGCCCTGACTCACAATTCATGACTGTGGTTTACTTGTACTTGGAGCTGAGTTTATGGAGTTTAGAGAGCTGGATTGTGTCATGAAATGTTTTGCCTCTTTATTCACTTGATGTGAGACAAAGGCTGTACACACGTGTGTGTACGTGCTAATGCATACCTGCATATGGGTAGCCATGTCAATGCGCTTCTATGTGCATGTTCTTGTGTATGCATACATTTTATTATTATATATCTACAACCTTTCTTCTAAATTTCTCAGGAACCACTTTCGGTCTGCTCTTCTAAAAGACTTTTCATGTCTATGGCAGCAGATGTGGTTTTCTCCACTTCTCAGCAGACCAACTCAATGCCCAGTGTCCCAGGGTGGAGGGTGGATGGGGCTGCTTTTGCCCCCTTCTAATTTGGAGTAGCCACTTAATAAAATCATGATCCTTGGGAAGAAGTGTTGGCTGATACTTCCCAGACATAGTTGTGAGCTTGGATGACGAAAATACAGCATCTGAGTGAGATGTGATTCCAGAGGGGTAAAGAGGTATTCTTATTCTCCAAAGCAGCAAGGCTAAAAATAGTTAGATGCATAAGTGGTATCAACCCAAAATACAGACCTAGACTCTCTTCTATACCACTTGTTTGCCTGACTAACATCTATTCAATTTGGTCTCAACTTAAAGCTCATTCTCCCTAGGAAGACTTCTCTGGCACTCATGTTTCCTTCCCATGGTTTTACCATCCACTGTGCCTGTTCTGTATCATAATGTCTTACAATACTGAACAGAGAACGGCAGCGAAAGTTGATGGCTAAGAGGCATGAAGGAACTTTCCATATCTTGATTGGAATAATGTATCTACACGAGTATAAATTTGTCAAAAGTACTTGACCTGCATATTAGAAATGTGTCACTTTTTGCTGCCTGTAAATTAACATGTAATAAAGTTGATTTTTAAAACGTACTCCCCAGTCCGCAGTAGTACTCGGTCCATCTAGTCTTCATTCATCTCTCAAAGGGTGGGAACAGAATACAGAACTATGACAAGAATGCATCTGCAAGAATCCTGTTTCAGTACCACGGACAGAGGCCTCCCCAGGGAAGAAGGGTTGGGAGATGTCTGCGTTGTTTAAGCCCAGGAAAGAACCTGGTGTCTTCTGGTTACTGGTGTCAAGACACGTGGGGAACCCAGGTCATGACAGGTTATGACAGGTCACCTGCTCCAGTTAATTCCTTCTGTATAGCATGTTATCTAGACAGCCACATATTTACAAATATCCCGAGACTGTCATCATGGCCATGGTGGGAAAAATGTAAGGGATGGATCAGAAAAATCTGGGTCTGGTCCTTGACTCCTATCACTTACTCATGCCATGATCTTGGACAAGTCACCTTCATTCATCATCTGGGCCTCACTTTCTTCATATTTAAAATGAGAGCCTGCACCAGATGATCTCTAAGGACCTTTCCAGGAAAAATCTCCTTAATACTAAGATTTTACAACCTCCAGTGTGTGTGGGTTTTCCCCTCCATCTTAAAGATAATGCTGGTACACTTGGCAAACTGTAGCTCCTAGTTATTTGTTCTGCATAGCCCATCATCATTGAAGGAAACCTTCCCTGTCATGATTGCTCACGCTCCTTTGTTCTGAGCCATTCTGGTACCCAGTCTTGCTGGGCAATGGAGGCCAGGGACAGTTACAGACAAAGGCTCAAAGTTAGTCAACTTTGAAAAGTGTGTGGGGCTTTGGTATCAGACAGAACCTAATTTGGGCCCAGGCTCCACTACTCACTCTCTGTGGAGTTTTAGAAATGTCATTCATCTTCGAAGCATTATGTGAGATTGAATGCTTACCTCATTGGGAAGTCATTCGCAGTCAGGCTGAGTCATGGGAGTTTCCCTCTTCTGTTGCTCTAACATTTGCGCTCATTGTTTTGCATACAAGACAGTGACTCACTCATAATTCTCAATTTAAATTTCTTCTTGATTGATCTACTAGATAAAATTTGCCTTGAACTTCTTATTACAATACTCATTACAACCACCATTAGAACATGTATTCCTAACTGTTCTCCCACTAATATAATTGCTGTTAGACTGACATGAATAATCTTTGCTCTCATTAACATGATAAAAAAGCTGTTAGCTGCATTCCTTCACTTGTAAGGTCTGGATATCCGTGCCTCTTCAGGTTTTATTCATTTGAGCCAATCCATCCGCCTCTCCCCCAAAACATGGCCTTTTCTCCTCCTGTCCCCACTCAGTGATACGGATTCTTCCTCCTCTCCTAAAAAACACATTGCTTTGTGGATTTGAAGCAACTATTCCTGCTGCTGTTGCTACCACTGCTAGAAATTTCCTGAGCCAGACATAATGCTAAGTACTTTGCCAGCATTATTCCTATGAGAGAGGTATCATTCACATTCTCAATTTTACAGATATGAAAATTGAAGTCTAGAAAGCTTGAGTGAGTTTTCCTCACTCATTTAACTCAAGAATGATGGGGGTATTTTATTTCTGGTGTTTCTGACCCTAGAAAACATACTTTTGGCATTTTGTACTATGGAGAGGGTCCTATCCTCTTTCTGCTCCTCTTGCTTTATATTCCTCTATTTTTCTTCCTTATTCCCCTAATTCCCACCAGTTCTCTGCCCAGAGCTCAGAGCTTCCAACTCTCCCTTGGACAGGCAACCTGAGATCTGTGATTCCAACTAAATTGCCATGACAGTGAAGGAAACTTTGCCTTGAAGATGCCTCCCCTCATTCTATAAGGAGCATTCCAGGAATTCCAATCACTATAGCGCTGCCTGAAACCTCTCCCCTGATTCTAGAACTGCTCATCTGAGAACTAACATCAGTTTCCCCCTTGGCTCTTTCCAGCCATTCAGACACGACCCTGGCTGTGCTCCAAGAATCATCTTGCTGTACATGGTGAGCCATGATAATACTGTTCCAAGGTTGATTTCACACATCTCTGCCAAGGAGCTTCTGGACCTCATATGATCACCACAACATTTGGGGAAGTTGAATATTATGCCCACCTGAAAGATGGGAAACTGAGGCCCAGAATAACTTTTTTGGAGGTAGAAGAAACCTTAGAGATTATGAACCTTCTTCTTGTACAGATGAGGAAGGAGACCAAGAGAAGGGAAGCAACTTGGCAAGGTGGCCAGCGTTAGATCTCAGAGCTCTGCATTTCTAGTTCCCCATGAACAACATTGCCTGTGAATAGGTCCAAGGTTTTGTTTGTTTGTCTTTGCAGCATGATTCTCACCCTGCTTGCTCTTTAGAGAAGCCATGGGTGGAACAGAGGCTGTCTGGATTCAGGCTTAGAGTCCCAGGACTGCCATTGACTCAGTGTATGTAACTTCAGTTTTCTCATATGATGAAAGATTTTTGCTGGACCAGGCATTGAGTTAGAGTCCCCAGGGTATGCCACATGTGCTTAGAGTGTCTCATCTCCCCAAGGAGATCCAAGCCCTTTATGGTCTGTGCAACTCAGGTGATGTCAGCCAGGCAGCAGCCACTTTAATTCCTCTAAGATGATTTGATTTCTTTTGCTGGAAACCCCAATGTATATATATGGGTTCAATAAATTCACGTGTCTCAATGACTATTTCCCCAGGCTGCTCTCATCAGCTCTGAACAGGCAGTTGTCTGAGCACTTCTGAATAAGCCCTGGAGTCCAGCTGGGAAAAATCTATTTCTCTGGAGTGGCATTCTCTGGGAGACCGCATCGACTTATGTCATATTATCATAGAAATTCCCTCTGTTCTTTAACCTTTCTTTAACTAGAGTCAAGACCTCCTGCTGAGCCTGAAAAGTTTTTCTAACAGGAGGCTGTCCTGGCAGTATGCAGATGATTGCATTATGGTAATAGAATGAGAAGGCAAAGAGAAAGGCCCCTGGGGTTGAATGGAGTGTACAGTTTACAGACGTTTTGATGTGGGAGGAGAAGGCTGGCTTTGAAAGGGCCAGACACATTGGCATAAATCCATAATTGTTTTGCAGGACTTGTTCACCTGGGCTTAGGTACCCCAGAGACATAACTTGTTATTCATTCATTGATTTACGCATTCACTTTCTCACTCACTCAAGAAACATTTATGCACTATGTGTACTTGCTGGATGATGGGGACACAGAGAAATAGGAACTCTCCCTTAGTCTTGAGGAGACCAGTCTTGCTCAGGAGGGAAACTGTCATGAGATGTGCTCGAATAGATACTGGAACCCTTAACTCCATTGGGCAGGGGTAGATGAGAAAGACATCTATCTTAGAGTGAGTGCCCCAAGACAGACCTGAGACAAGGACTTGGGTTTGCAGGTTTGGGGAGGGATTTTGTGACTCCAGGAAGCACAAGTAAAGGAGTGCACGGAAAGGAGAAAAGCCAACAGAGGGTGTCTTCATAAGTAGCTAGCTGTGTGGATAGCTGGGCTCGTCCCACTGGGGACCCCTAAGGAACGCCCTGGAGCACACCTCAGGACTAAACTCCCGGTGAGGGGGGAGGCTGGGGCCTTTGTCCACTGAATCTCATCCCCCACAGTTCAAGAGTTGTCCCTGGGATGCATTTAGTGCCCTGCACTTGGATTTTGTGGTGCCAGAGCAAGCCCACAGGCAAAGGAGAAGAGAGAAGGGAGTTTGAAGAAAACGGATGTCAGTGTACCAGGAACATCCCACTGCTGCAGAACAATGGAGGATGGTCAAAGGGGCACTGGTGGGGTAGCACCGGTATCTGCTGCAGTGTTTCTTCCAACAGGTGACCTTTCAGTGGACCTAAGGATGAGTAAGGGTTTTCAGCGGAAGCAGGCGTGGGAGTGGCATATCCAGGCAGCTGGAGTCGCCTGGGGATGGGAGGCAGGATATTGCCAATGATAGGAAGGAGAGAAATAGCTTGAGGGCCAGGAGAGCTCCGGAGGTTTGTTTTAAGGCTGAGGAAGGGAGAGATTTGGGCAGCTTAGATGAGAGAAGCCTCGGGCAACTGAGGCGGAGGAACAAAAGGAAAGGGTCAGAGAGGGACAGAGGTAGGATGCTGGAGAGAGCTGACCCTGCAGAGGAGGAAGGGGAGAGGCTCCAGAAACTGGCTGGAGGGACGAATTTCTACAGGACGGGCACCCTTGACCCTGGGATGGGGGAAGAAGCAGATGAGGGGAAAGGGAGTGTGTTCCTCTTGGCCTCGTTGCAGGAGGCAGATACTGGCAGCAAGGGAGAGCCCAGGAGGCTGGGGTGAGGCTTGAGAAGAGTAGTGGCCAGGAATCATCCCTGAGGGTGAGGGGGACCATAGGAAAGACATGGGAGGGATGGATGATATGGTACCAGCTGAGGGTGCTCAGTTTACAGATGAGTAGAAAATGACATTTCTGGGCAGGTTCCTCTTTCCACTCCAGAGAGAGGGCGATGGTGGGAGGAGAGTTTCAGTGAATTTTATTTTTCGTGACAAAGCTTTCTGAGCTCTTGAGCTTCTGCTAGCCCAGCACCCCCCCCCCACCACCATTTGTAGATTCATCAGGCACTGATTCATTTAGCAGTGTTTTCTCCAGCCCTACTGTGCGCTGAAAACTACTCAACACACAGGGACCAGTCCTCAACACATATGGTTATCTCCACAGCAGCTCCAAGCTCAGGGGTTGCATGAGGAGAATGTCGGTTGATGGGACAGGACCCGGCTAGCTTCCCACCTTCTCTCCATCCATTAGATCATGGGAAGTGTGGGCCATAGTTAAGGGGCTCTTGTTGCAATTCTCCCTCTCACTTTCTCCTTGATTCTGGGTTAGTTAATTCCCCTCTCTGGGCCTCCACCGATTAGAATGATAGTAAAATTCTCCCAGCCAAACTCACAGGCTTCTCAAAGGATCCCATGAAGTACTGGGTACTAGTGGGTGGAAAAACTTTTTGGAAGCTGATTAGAGAAGCTCAGATGTTAGTGGATTTAATCTGTAAAATGAGGGAGGCATAGATCCCAGATACCGCAAGCTGCTTCCAAGCCATCACTTCACAAAGCACCCTAGGAGGGGTTGGTTGAATCAAGGCAGGGGTTCTTCAGTGCTTCGTTTTGGTCAAGTTCTCAGAAAAATTCTTATCTTTGCACAGCAATCAGATCGTTCTCAAGATAGATCTGAAAGAGGAGGAGGCAAAGAGAGAGGCCAAGATTAGAGGAGCTGGAGGAAGCTGAGGACTGAGATGGGAGGAGAGGCAGAGGAGACAGCACCACAGACAGGGAGTGCTGGGGAGGATGGAGGCCAGCAAAGACTGCAAGGGAGAGGCTGGAGCAGCAGGGGTTTCTCTGACTGCCCAGGACTGGGCATGGACTGGGGTCTCAGGGAAGGGACTGCTCCCAGCTCTCTTCAGACAGAATGCATTATGAGAATAAACAGCCCAGAGAAGTGCATTGTACACTTTGAAATTAGCAGAAAATGACATTTCTGGACAGGCTCCCTTTTCTCACCCCAGGGAGAGAGTAGGAGGTGAGCTTAGACGAATTTCCTTTCTCTTAAAACGAGTTCTCAGCTCCTGGGCTCCTGCTGACTCAGGCCACCCTCCCCGTGAGATTTGAGCAGACTGGAATGATCAGGCAGTGTTTCATTCCAGCCCTGGGCATGGAGAGGCTGTTAATGGTGGGGCCTGGCAGGCCTAGAGCCTGGCTAGAGTCTGGATAGGGAAGGCAGCCTGGCTCAGGGTCGAGAGGCAGTTCGAGTAGCTAAGGTCATTCAGGCTTAGATTTGCTAGTGCTGCCGTGCAGTTTACAGGAGCACTGGCTCAGCAACATACATGGAGGCTTGAGCCCAGCACATAGCAAAGAGACAAGCTCAGGCAAACCTACACCTTGAAGATTCATCCAGCCAAGCCCAAGTGGCCCCTACAGCCACTGACCACAGTTAAGCCATGCTGCATGAGTGAGAGTACATTGTCATTGTTTTAAACAGTGGGTTTTGGGGTGGTCTGTTACACAGCAATAACTGACTGATACAAGTGCCTAGCAGATGTCAGCCATTGTGTTTAGCACAGGGGGCATGCAGGTGACAGCATCTACATGTCTCCTGCCCTCTTGGAGCTCACAGTCTGGTTTGGACAATGAACAAACCACCAATGAGTGAGTATGAAACCTGTGATGAGGGAAATATATTGGGTAGTGCCCCAGGGAGTGATTGATGAGGAGGTCAAAGGTAGTTGGTCAGGAAGAGCCCCTCAAGAAAGGAAACAGATGTGCTAAGGCCTGAATGATGAGAAGTTGTGTGAAGAACTGAGAAGAGTGTTTTGGGCAGAGGCAACAGCAGGTGCAAAGGTCATGTGTCACAGAAACTCACAAGCCAGAGATGGATAGAATGGACAAGTAACTATAACAGCAACCATACTAGAAGCTAATGTTTACTGGACAAGGACTATGAGCTATTTTAAGCCCTTTACTTAAATTATCTCACTTAATCTTGATCACATAATAAAGAAGTACATGTATTAGTTAGAACGTACTTGGTTGAAAATGCAAAGATCCAACTCAAATTGGCTTCACCAAATAGGAAAGGTAATGGCTTATAGAAGTGGAAAAGATAGAGACAAATAGTTCCAAACAGAGCTGGATTCAGGAACTCCAATTCGGTCATTGGTTTGCTCTTTCTCTCCTCCCCACCTCCTACCACCTCTGCTTGTTGGACTTCTGGTGGGAGGCACTTTCTCTCCCTCTTTTGCTGGACTTCTTCAAGAGGAGGCAGGGAGAGAAGTGAGAGTCACAACAATTGGCAACTTCAAATTCACATCCTCTCACTTAGTGACTCTAGAAGGCAGACAAGGTTATTCTTTCCCAATATTCCTCTCTGTAATAGCAGAAAGGAATCAGGTTAGTCACAGGCTGACCATTTAGACCCATCACAGGTGTGGGGCACAGACACTGTGACTGGTCCAACCTGGGCCCTTTACTCCCATCTCAGGAGATAAGGCAGGGCTGTGACAGGTGATCCTGCCAGAACTGTGTGGTCTGAAGAGCAGGTGGTGGGTGCTTCCCTAAAGACAGAATGGCATGGAAGGAGTGGGGTGTCCAGGCATGAAAGGGATGAAGAAGATACTGAGAGGACAGACACTGTAGATATCATTATTTCTAGTTATTAATTTATTGAAACTGAGTCTTGCTGTGTTGCCCAGGCTGGAGTGCAGTGGTGAGATCATGGCTCACCGCAACCTCCAACTCCTGGGCTCAAGCAATCCTCCCTCCTCAGCCTCCCCAGTAGCTGAGATTACAAGCTTGAGCCACCACGGCCGGCTGATTTTTGTGTCTTTTGTAGAGACAGTCTCACTATGTTGCCCAGGCTAGTCTCAAACTCCTGGCCTCAAGGGATGCTCCCACCTCAGTCTCCAAAATTGCTGTGGTTACAGGCATGAGCTGCCACAGCCAGCCTCCAATGTAAGAAATAAGAAAGCTGAGTCTCAGAGAAGTTCATAAATGATGATAGTCGGAAGAACCTCAAACCCATCTCTGCCTGACTAAAAAAAAACCCTTACTCCTTGGCATGAGTCTCCTAACCACTCAACTGGCCCCTAAACCTGAGCCTCAAGTCATGACTCAGACTCTCATCGCTCAGGAGCCCAGGCCGCTGGAAGGTGTGAGAGTTTACAGACGGAATCTACACGAGGGATTTTAGAGGAGGCCGCTTTTCTCCCCATTGCATAGTGTGTGGAACATGCTTCCCCAGGCAAGTTTCTGTTGTCTGGGCAGTGAGCATCTCAAGGGGAATGGACAGCACAGGTGCCCTTGCCCGGGGCAGCATTAGACAAGAGTTAGAACAAGCATCGAGGGCACTGAAGTATGATCTGTTTGTCATTTGGACATACTCTCCAGCAAAATGCCCGGCTCAGAACACTCAGACACAGTCAGACCACTGCTTCCTGCCTCTCGGTTCTTCCCCCGGGCTACTTCCAGGCAGCCAGACCCTCCTTCTGGCTCTCCTGGCAGTCCTACCTTGTCCATTTCATCTAAGGATGATTCATAGCCATCAAATCTGGAAAAACCTTAGGGAGCCTGTAGTCCAACCTCGTTCATTTAACAGATGAGAAAACAGAGCCCAGGCACTTGTTCAAGGGCATGGAGTAAAATATGGGCATATGATATGCCAAGCTCTGTGGTAGGCACTTCTGCAGAGCTGATCTCATCTCATCCTCGTATGAACCCTGTGAAGTGGATGCTATTACCTCCCGGTTTACTTGTGGAGAAACCGTGACTCAGAGAGGTTAAGTGCTTGCTGAAGGTCACACAACTAGTAAGTCACAGAGCTGAGTTTCAAACACATGTCTTTTCGTCGCAAAAGTCCAAACCCCGAGTCACTGTGCACCTCATTATTCTACTTGCCATTTCTTGCAGCCTTTTCCCCAGGTGCCCTGGCCCTTGGTTTGCCGTTCACTTTGGCCAATGGGTGCTTCCAGAGGAAGGCAGCAGCAGAGGAGGTGCCATTGGCTCTTCCTTCTCTCTTTTTTCTTGGCATGTGCAAAGGAAAGAAGTTCCTGCTTCTTCGGTGGCTCTGGCAGCAGCTACAGGGGCCAGCCGCAGCTGCCCAGGAGGTGGATGGCTCTGGCAGTAGTGTCCCCAGTGATGGATTACACCAGCAGCAGCGGCATGGCACAAGCCTGACCAGAGTCAGCCGGACGTGCAGTCCTGAGCCCGTGGCACCACCTCCTGCTGTTTGTGCCTCCAGCCCTAGGAGTGGCAGCGCCTCCCAAGTCACTGATCTCGGGGTTGTCACACCTTCTTTCCTCTTTCAGCTCTTTTAAGACAGTTGAAGGGAGTTCCCCGAATCAAAATCTCCCAAGTTCAGAGTCTTTATTTTTCTCAGGCTTTCCCTAAGTGAACCCTGATGGCTACAGCACTTGCCACTAGGAGTGGTCCCAGAAAACAAACCATCAAGGATGGGATTTGGACGTCGACTGTCTGGCGTGCCGTGAGGATCTCATTACCAGTGAAAAATGGGAGTCTGGTGGTGCCTGAGATGCAGTGGCATCAACATTACTTAAATTAGCGCCTGTGGCTGTCTGGGATGAAATGCCAGCTAAAGGCAACATTTCAGGTGGACCACGTGGCTGCTCATTGGACTATTATGGTGGTGCTGATGACTCCTTTGCTGAAACCCCAGGGCTTGCTGGGGAATGGTTTGTCATTAAGTGTGGGAGTGACAGAAGAGGAAGGCAGGTGAAGAGGCCGAAAGGGTCAGAACCAGACTGGGAAGGGCGATTAGTACCCACAGGGAGGGGTAAGACTCATTCTTGCGGGTAGCAGAGATGCTGCAGGCAGACCAGTTAGAGAGGCAGCCTGGGTGGGGGAAAGAGCTGGGGCCAGCAGATCAGGAACACAGCCACACTCTACCTCTTTCTAGCTGTGTGACCTTGGCCAGGGCACTCATCCTCTCTGAGCTCTCCTCAGTAGCTAGGTGGGGTCATAGCACCCTGCTCAGACAGCTGTCAGGAGGATTAGAGGAGACAATCTACGGAAAGTGGTTCTTAGTGGATATCAAAAATGGCCGTGGCTGTCATTGTTGCTGTCATCATGGAAGCAGTCCTGGGAGGCAGACCTCCTCCTCCTCCCCCAGCTCCCAGGCACTCCCTGCAGCCTCACCCTGCTGGGGCTACTCCTGTCCATGAGTCCTGAGAAATGGCTGGTTCGGCAGAGCCAATTCCTGGAGACCAAAGAAAGAAGGGCCAGGGGTGGGTGTAGGTATCTGTCCTGGGCTCCAGGAGAGAGCCTGGGGAGAAGTTCCTGGAAGACGCCAACATTCACCCCGAAGTGGTTTGTCAAACTGCTGGCAGACAGCAGAGCTGGCCAGAGATCCCAGGTTTCTCCACCTGTCACTACCAGGCCATGGGGACTTGTGCAAAAGCCCCCTGGAAAAGAGGGAGATTGGAGTAATGACCACCAAAGCCCTTCCTAATGGCAGCTCCCAGACATCTTCATAGCCTGCCAGCGTCTTCCAAATCCAGTTCCTGGATTTAGGAGCCAGATCCTAATTGGCTGGGCATCATGTCTCACCAACCAGACCATGAGCCCAGCCCAGAGCCTGGCCTTGAAGCTCTCATTCTCTTCATCCACACAGTCCTGTGGCTGGGGGCTAATCCCACTGGAGGGAGGCCTGCCTGGCACAGTGACCCCTGAGCTGCTCTGGCCATGTCATGCAACAGCTGGCAAGGATGAGTGACCATCCACCATTAGGGGTGGGGCCACCTTTCCAGATCCTTCACACTCCAGAGCTGGAGATGACATCCAGACCACTGAGTCGCAGCCCCTCCCAGTTCATGGATCTGCCCAGAGGAGCCAGAATCAGAGCAGAGACCACAGCCCAGGGCTCCGGGCCCCCCATCCAGTGCTCGCTCCATCACGCCTCCCTGACCCCACTTGTCCTTTCACCCTCACGCTGGTTCAGACACAGCCCCAGACAGCAGCTTCCATTGCGGTCAGGTGCGTGTCTCATTCATAGTGTGATGTCTGGTTTTTATTTAAATGAACAGCCAGGGGAGAACAAATTACAATCCACGGAGATGAGAGTGTCTCGTGAGGTGAGGTGTATCTGCCCCACTCCTGTATTTCTCCACCAGCTCTGAAGCAAAAACTCAAGGGCAATTAGATTTTACATATTTTCCTTTTTATACTTCAATAAATATCTCCTATGAAAACCAATTGGCATTTTATGTACTTAACGCATAATAGCCAGTCTTATAAATCTGAATTATCCCAATAAATCTAAATTAAAGGCCTGGATTTAAACGTATTTAGGGCAAGTAATTAATAAAGTGCTAGCACATCACCATCACTAATCTGTTTACTTCCAGCCAAACTTTTATGCTCAGAGTTTTTTCTTTGCCATATGCGGGTGGGAGGAGGGAGGGAGCCCAGGTGCCCCTAAGCAGTTTCCAGGCTGCCATGAAGGTTTCACGGGGACCTTAGGGTGCCTCCACCCAGGGTAATGAGAATCGGTGAGATTCCTCAGGGTACTCTTGTTTCCTGGGCCCCAGACTGGGCCTTTTAGGAGATGAATGGGTTGGTAGCACTGGGCAGGGACGGGCTAAGGGGGTGCAGTGAGCAGGAGCGTGGCCTCTCGTCTTGGCACCCCCAGAAGCTCAGCTCTGAGCTCAGGTTGTTTTCCTGTTCTAATTCACATCACTGAGAACCAGACTTCACACTCCACGAGTTTGCTCCCCTGGGAGTGTTCTGGCTCAAATACTGATTAGATATGAAACGCTTCCCATCCTCGGAGCCCGAGTCAGGGAGGCAGAAACCAGAGATGGAAGCTGTAATTACCAGCTGATGATGCAGTGTGAGTTATTAAAAGAGAAAATAAAATGAAAACCAACATCCCCCAAATAAAAACAATTAACAACACTCTCAGTTATTTTGGCCCGACTTAAAGAGATGCGGGCATTTGTGTGGTTTACTCTTTATGTTCTGAAAGTTCCACATATTCACATATGGGGTTTTCACATATGGGGGTGAATACCCAGGGCATTTGCTGAGCTCTCACCTACTAGGTGCCAGGCATGTGCTGGGAGCAGGAGTGAGAAATAAACAACTCAGACAAGGGGCCGCCCTCCTGGGGCTCACAGTCAGGAGGGGACATGGCCTTTCAAGGAAGAGGCACACGGGCAAGTGTGTAATTAGACCTTGGATGTCTCCAAGTATGCCACATATGAGAGGCTGTGGGAGGATGAGGGGGATTCACTTAGCTAGGGGGTGATGACAGGAGCCGATATTTAAGTTGAGACCTGATGAAGAGCTCGGTGAAGAGTAGGGGCAGGACAGAGTGATCTAGGGAGCAGGACAGCATGTGCAAAGGCCCTGGGGTTGGAAGGAGTGTGTTGGCAGGAATAAAGAAGGCCCTGGGGCAGTGTGTGGTGAGAGGAGAGCATGAGGAGCGGGGAGAGGCAGCAGCAACCCCAGGTCTGCTGCCCCCAAAGCCTGAGGCTTACCTGATGCTCTCTCAGGGACCACTTACCCTGTGGAGGGATCAATGGGACACAGTCAGGGAGGAGCCAGGGCAGGGTTCTGTTCGGCCTCCAGAACAGAAGCTGGGGTGAGCCAGCCATGCCTTTGATGCTGGGACTCCCTCCCACCCAGGAGTGCTCGCCTTTCAGGTCCTGGCCACCCCCCGAGCCCCGCAGCCTTTAGAGCCCACCCACTTCAGTGCCTAGCCCTCACCTGGCACTGCCATGAGCCTTGTTCTGACATCTTGGAGGAGGGCAGTGCATTCGGCTCCACAGGCTGAGAAAACGCAGCCGTATCTCCTCCCTGTGCTAACACCTCCCGATTTTCATTAAAAACAAGCAGGGGAGAGCAGGGACGCTCGGATTTGTAATGAGCCCCAACACGTCACCTGGTTACGGATCTCGTAGCCCGTCTGATCTGCTCAGGCCTGGCTGTAATGATCTGGTTCCCCCACCTATCATGGCCTATGACAAGGTACATGCCTTGGGCAGGAAAGCCAGCCCTCAGGCCGTCCCTTTTCGGTGGCAGGGCCAGGGTGGGCGTGGGGCTCAGCCACAGCCAGAGGCCTCTGGTTGTCATGGAAACGGGTGGCTGGGGAAGGCTGGCCCTAAGCAGAGGGCCCTCAGCCAGGCTCCCATGTCCGGATCCCGGTCGACCTGAGCCTAGGTAGAGCACTGGCCCCTGGGTTCTGTGACACGCTTCCCCCTAGGCAGGTGGAAGTCACCCGTCCTTTCAGATCCCCAAGGGCGGAGGAGGACTCAGGCTCCTTCTAGAGCAGCCTTCATGCACCACCAAGTTCCTGCCCACAGAGACGAGCAGAGCCCAGGCTCAGCTGGGCACCTTGAGGTTTAGAGACCTCAGCTGCTGGGGCTGAAAACAGGCTGCGGGAATGAGCCCAGAGGGAACCAGCACTGAGCTTGTGGTGACCCAGAGGCCTTCAGCTCCCTCTGCTCCTTTTCTTGGAGAGAGCTGAGGCTCTGAGGGGTGGGCAGTGCAGACCCACAGTCCTCGTGGTCAGCCCCAACTTCCCTGCAGATGCCTTTCCTTGACATACAAAGCCCCAACCCCAGCCAGGCTTTTTAGGCCCTTGTGTGTCCTGTCCACCTACAGACCACAGCAGGGCTCAGTCCCAGTTTCCAGACCCTCTGCCCACATGACCAAGGCTGGTCCTGGATCTGGAAACCCGCAGCCACCAGCTCCCACCTTGTGTCCAAGCTGCCCTTGCAGCACTCAGGCCCGACGGGGCTTCCCTGGCCCTGTCTGCTCCCTGGAGCCACTGGCCACCCTGAGTGCCCTGCAGGGGCCCAGCGGTCCTTCTGCCCAGCAGCCCCCATTCCTCTGTTGTGTTAGGACCCCCATCTTTCTTTGGGAATGGCCCCTCCCAACCCTGCTCAGTTCATGTGATTATGTGGGGCAGGGACGGGCACAGCCAGGCAGGCCCTTCTTCCTTCTCCCATGCAGTGAGTGGATCCGTAACAGGCAGGTGACCTGAGCTGAGTCACAGAAACCCACTGCTGGGATTTCTGCTGTGGCGGTGAGGAAGGAGGCTCTCTAGGTCTTCTGGGGCAGATGGAGTGGTTGGGGTGAGGCTTGGAGGACCCCACAGGGAGGTGTTGGGCATCTGAGTCCTTGTGGAATCAGGTAAGAACCTGGATCTCTCTTACACACACACACACACACACACACACAGAGAGAGAGAGGGATGCATACAGAGACACACACATGCAGCTGCCTTATGCATGGCCCAGCACATAGTAGGTGCTCAGCAAACAGTCCCTAACACATTGAAGAGCACATCCTGCTGGGAGCAGTGGGGGATTCAACAGTGAGTTTCTAGCAGAGCCACTGAGCCCCTGGAGGCATGGAGAGGAGGGGATACTGGGGACCATCCCACCCCTGGTTCCCAGTTTACACAGCCCAAACCTTGGCTTTAAAGTAGCATCCTCACAAGGCGGCATACTAGGAGCACCCAGGAGCTTTGAGATGGCACCTTAAAGGCCTGGCCCAGCCCTATCACTGCACTAGAGGCAGGGCCACTATGGGGTATTGTGGTTAGAGGGAAGCAAGGGCAGTGGACCCAGGGCCTGCCCCTCCTGCTCTCCTGGCCTCGGCTCCCAGAAGGGGCAGACCTAGGTGCCCACCTGAGGCTGGTGGAGATGGGTCCTGGATGCCTGCCTGCTCCTGGTCCTCCTTTGCAGTTCTGTTAGGGGATGCCGAGGGGCCATAGGGGATCTCAAAGCCTCCTGTGACCCCACAGGCAGCCTCTACTGTGCTCCCACCCTCTCCACTCAGCACCTACGGGCTCCTCAGGATGTTTTCCTCCTGCCCTGTCCTCAGAACCAGGGCACCACAGCGTCTGAGGATGTCGTAGCACAGGCAAGGCTGTTGCAGCACAAGCGGGTCGTACGGCTCATTGACTCGTGCTTCTTGCTACTGCAAAATATGTGTAGCTGCCTGAGAAATGAAGATCTATCGACTCTTGCCATCTTAAAACACATTTTCAGTGTATAAGCATGCCCATACTTGATCTTTCCTCATATCTCAGTGTGAAATAATCACAGACTGCCCCATAAACCATAAGCCGTGAGGGGACCTGGGTGAGATGTGGGTGTCTTTAGACCATGGTTCTCCACCCTGGATCGGAATCACCAGGGGAGTTAGGAAGACTGACCAGCACGTGCCCCTCCCCATGCTGGGTGTTGGTTTAATTCATCTCGAGCAATGCCAGGCACCTCCCCAGATGGTCCAAATGCTGGAACGCTGAGCATCACTGTGAACAACTGCTTTCCATGGTATTGTGGGGGATTCCAGCCGGATCTCAGAAATGTCTGGATCCCACTTGACAATCCACACTCCCAGCCCTCCCCTCGCTTTCAGGGTTTCACAGGGAAGCAGCTCTACTCAAAGGAGAAAGTGCCGAGTGGACACCGGGGATCACTCTGTGGTGGATGCTTCATGCTGCCTCTGCTAAGCTCATCAGGACCACGTTTCCCAAATTCTCTCCCCTACATGGTTCCCAGTTATCTCTGCCACAAGAAATACTGTGCACACATTTGGAAGGCAGGAGAGAGGCAGCATCTGTGCCTGTCGCCCTCTGAAGGTCATACCTGGGCAATAGGCATGGGGCAGCTTGGTCTGCTGGTCTGCCATGTTGGCATGGGCACCATCTGGTGTGTGGTTTCTCCAGCTCCCACCGGATCTCTTCCTCCAGCCTCCGCAAGTCCTGGAACAAGCACACGTGGAGCTCTGCGGTGAGCAGTGTCAACCTCCCTGCAGGGTAGAAGGAGTGAGGGACAAACAAAGGTTCCAAGGTGTCTGTGTGGGTCCCAGCTCATGGGTTCTGTTTTATCCTTAGATTTAACTTTGTCCTCACTTTTATCCACATCCAAGTCCTCCGTGCCTCCCCGACCAGCTGACACACAGGCACTTCAGCCTCAGTGCTAGAGTGAGAGGCAGCAAGAAGCCTCACAGGCTGCTCCTCCAGCCCCACAATTGCATAAGATCTAACCCCTCTTAAAACAAAAACAAACCCACCTTTTTCTTTTCTTTTTCTGTGAGAACAACTCAGCAAAACAAAATTCTAGTTTATTATTTCACAACATTGTTTCACATATACATCAAACAGGCCAAAATAAATACATAAATGAACAGCAACTTTTTTTTTTTTTGAGGCGGAGTCTCGCTCTGTCGCCCAGGCTGGAGTGCAGTGGCCGGATCTCAGCTCACTGCAAGCTCCGCCTCCCGGCTTTACGCCATTCTCCTGCCTCAGCCTCCTGAGTAGCTGGGACGACAGGCGCCCGCCACCTCGCCCGGTTAGTTTTTTGTATTTTTTAGTAGAGACGGGGTTTCACCGTGTTAGCCAGGATGGTCTCGATCTCCTGACGTCGTGATCCGCCCGTCTCGGCCTCCCAAAGTGCTGGGATTACAGGCTTGAGCCACCACGCCCGGCCGAACAGCAACTTTATAGACAAAAAAGGCCTTTGTAATCACCTCATACAAACCAACTACTTGCTTTATCTTTGGCCTTTTTCACCATCTCATCCAAGCCAACTACTTGTGGTACGGCTAAGTACATTCACAAAAGCAGTGACTAGAATGCTCAAAATAAGATTGGGTTTTTGTTGTTTCTACTTTTTTTACAAGTTTTTTCCCCCCTTTGATATGATAATGAACATGGTCATACCACAAGTAAAGTCAGAAGCAGGACGGAGAATGCTCTGAAGGCTGGTTTGGTCATTCCAGATCATTAAAAATGCCTGACCCTAACAATCTATTCAAAAATATAAAATGTAAATTGAAAATACAAATGAATCTCATTTTTAAAGTACTTCTACGAGAAAAAGCAGGGCCTAGAAATTTCATTTTTCTTTCTTCCCTTGTTGCACATTCTCATGGCTTTCGTTCGGTGGCACCTGACCAAAGCAAGGACCATTTGTGCAAACTCACCTTTTCTTCGACAGCACTTAGAGCATTTCTGTTTCTCTGTTTGACCCTTGACTGATTTTTAAGAAGTCTTATTAATAGCTATGTAAATGCCTGGTGTGGCTGCCACAACCCCCATTTGGGGGCCTCTGGTAGGTCCCAGCTCAAACCTTATACCCACCGATGGCCCATCTGCTCTCCAGTTCATTTGTTCATTTCTCCCCCTTTCCATGCCCCGTGTCTCAGGAATCTAGGCTTTCCAGGTCCCTTGGCCTTCTGGGCTCCTGATAGATTAAGCTGGAAGAGATACTGGAGTAGGACGCTGCCTTTCTGCTTCAGGTGGCCTTTTCAGCTGCAGCTGCGTCTCCTTTGTGATTCCAGCTCCCATCGGACAGCCCCTGTCTCCATGGCTCCAAGCTCCCTGGATGTTCTCCCTCCACCATGGCTCTGGCTCCCACCTGATAATGCCAGCTTCTGGGCTCCAGGAGTGCCACCTTATTTCTGTGTCCTTCAGTCCTAGGAACGACAGCTGCTTTTCACTCCTGCCGTGTTCTGGGTGGCCTCATCTGTCTGGCTCTTCAGCTCATCCCTCTCCTACCTACAACCAGTTTCCTGCATCGGATGCTTCGCTGAATCTCTAGTGTGGTTTTTCTGTTGCCAAATGCACCATGACTGGAGGTCCAAGTGAGACTTGAGTGAGACTTCCTGCTTCCTCCCACCCTGGCTTCACCGTGGCTGGGTCTACAGAGCTGACTTGCCTCCTGGTTGCAGGAAGTGGACAGGAAGGTGTGGAAGGGAGAGAGCTGGGTTGGCCACCATCACCTTCCATGCATTGACCCCGCCTGCTTGTGATGGTGGCCCAATCAGTGTCCACTTCTGATCAATCTCTTCCTTCCCTGGGGAGTAGAACAAGGTCTTAGAAGGGCACCACACGTGGGTCTGGCACAGAATGAAGGTCAGAAGTTTCCTCCCCAGCAATAATAATGAGTCACATTGTGATAGTTGTTGCTATATTAGTGATTATTAGAAACACCAAGCAGGGCATCAATTATTGTTGATTTCAACTGGGAGGTGAACTAAGCCTCTGAGAAGTTCTGCTTCCAACCTAGATCTTGGAGGTGTGATTTCAGTGGGCAGCTATGGATTCGGTGTTGAGGGATGGGGGCAGAAGGAGCTTGTATTAGTCCATTTTCATACCGCTATGAAGAAATACCCGAGACTGGGTAATTTATAAAGAAAAAGAGTTTTAATGGACTCACAGTTCCACGTGGCTGGGGAGGCCTCACAATCATGGTGGAAAGAAAAGAAGAAGCAAAGGCATGTCTTACATGGCAGCAGGCAAGAGAGTGTGTGCAGGGGAACTGCCCTTTATAAAACCATCAGATCTCATGAGACTTAATTACTATCACAAGAACAACATGGGAAAAACCTGCCCTCATGATCCAATTACCTCCCACTGGGTCCCTCCCATGACACATGGGGATTATCGAAGCTACATTTCAAGATGAGATTTGGGTGGGGACACAGCCAAACCATATCAAGCAGGAGTGTAGAAGGTTCAGAAACACTGAGGAGTCAGGTGTGGCTGGGGACAAAGGATCCCATAGGTAAGGCTGGGGTTAGGAAAAGTGTTCTCCAGCAGAACAGAAGAGCTGGTGGGAATAAAGACGAAAGACTTAAAGTCACAGAAGGTCAGAGATAAACATTCCCTGGACATCATACATTGCGGGACTGTGATGAGCATCGCCAATGGGCTGAAGGTTCAGAGCAGGTTTCTTCGAAGCACACAGCTTTGGATTACTAATAAGCCTTAGGTGAATAGAATTAGTAGAATACAAAATTATCATTTCTTAAAGCCTTAGAATTTCAAAGACTTGAAGTCTTAGGATAGTTGAATCATTGGATCTCAGAGTCTTCGGTTTTTAAAACGACAGAAATATTGTATGTTAGATTGCTCAAGGATGTCACACCCAGCCCCTCCTCCTCCTGGGTGTGATAATACGTACTCTGTGCTCAGTTCTTTGCACACATTCTGTCCTTTTGTCTCCATGACAACCCTAGGAAGCAGGAACTATTATTCTGCCTGATTTTCCAGATGAAGAAACTGCAGCTCAGTGAGGGTAAGTGGGTTGCAGAAGGTCAGACACCTTGTAGGCAACATGGACAGGGTTCAGCCCAGACCTCTCGGCCTCTGAAGCCCATGCTCTCAGCCTCTCTGCTGTTTGCCTCCTGCAAAGCCCCTCTGCTGAGTGCTCACCCATTCTCTGTGCGTACCTCCAGTGACGGGGAGCTCATTACCCCTCACCGGGGTCATCCATCCATCCCAATTTTAAACACCTTTATCCTTTTCAGAGCATCCACTCATTGGCCCCAAACCTCCCTTGGGAAACCCCACAGAAGACAAACCTTCACTCAGGACTCTTGTAGGGAGAAGGAGCGGCTACTGGAGGTAAGGCAGCAACTACACAGGAGAAGTGATTCAGATGAGGAAAGCCCAGATGCAGCCCATCCTGGTGAAACATGAGGAAATTTACCCTGAAGGAGGGAAGCAACTGGAATCATGGGGAGCAGGCCCCCTGGAAGACAAATGGAACAAAGCCTAGAACACTGGGCCATGCAGGGGGTGAGGGATGCATTCATAATTCAGAAATACAATTCTCCAGCAGTCAGAATTATGGGGCCTAATGAGATTGAAATCGTAAGTGCTATGCCTTTAATTTCTTGGCTTTTCTCCCTGGAAACTTATTCTGTAAAATGTGCCTTCTTCCATCCATCCTCCCAGATGGCTTTTTAAGTGAAGCTGTTTGTTAAGTGGGAAAAGAACAGGGACAGGGTGGGAAGGGGAGGAGCAGGTGGAGCCACTGCAGTCCCCAGGGAGGACATCCAGTGGGAACCGCAGTTCACTGCTGGCCAGGGTGGGCTTTCCAGGATGGAGAGCTTCCCCACCTCCAGGCTCAGCCAGGCCCACAGGGCTCAGAATCCCTATGATTGCTGCTGTATATTGAGCTCTCATTGTCTTATTCTAGATGCTCTGCATATGCTAGCCCGACAATCTCTGACAACACACTTAGGACCAACCAACAGACAGAGAAACTGAGGCCCTGGGGAGCAGAAGTGAACAAGGCTACACAGCAAGTCACTGGAGAGGGATGAGAAAACACCACAGCTGTCCAGCCCACGTGGGCCTCAAATGGATTCCCGTCCCATCTCCTCCTCTTGTGGGTTCTTGTTTCCCCTCTCCCCTTTTCTCCTTCTTCAGTATAGCCCAGTCTCCCTCCATTTGCCCAGTCACCCAGCGTGCTGCACTACTTTACCTCTGCATGTGGGCTTGGGAAACCGTGCCTCCAGAGCCCCCATGGCCTCCCTTCCTGAAGGGCAGCTCAGCACAGGAAGCAAAACTCCAGCTCCCGTATTGAGCTCACCCCACCTCATCCTCCCATCCTCTTCCTCTGCTTTCTGAAATGCCTTGAGTCTCAGATAGCACTTCCTGTCCAGTATATCATAGAATAAACCTGTATTTCTGGGAAGGGAGGCTGATAAACCCTTGCTATTCATACCCTTCTCAAGCCAGGAGTACTTCTCACATTCCTTCGCAGTGTCCATGGGGCCAGGGAGCACCAGCAGACACCCAAGGGACTACCCCTGTTTATAAGCCTTCTTCCCTGCCCCCTTGTATAAAGGTAGCCCTACCTCTTCCTACTGACCAACATTCATCTCCCCAGTCACTACTGTCACTCCATTTTTTTTGGAGATTGCCTTTGGGGAAGCCATAACTTGTAGTTTCAATGGGACCCTCGCTGTGTGTCCTAGCAAGAGTATGTGTCTTTGGGCACCAGGATCTCCAAAGTTGTAGAGCTCAGAGTGACAGAGGTGTAAATAAGTATTGCTGTCTGTTCCATGTGAATGTGAGCTGTTTCTTATTCCCTTTCCTAATGGAAATGGAAAGGAACACATTTCCTAAGTCCGTGGTTGTGTGCTTTCTTCCTGAGAACTCTTTAATCCATTCCAGCAATGATACTGTGTTCCGCACGTCGCCTCCAATCAAGGCTGCTACCTGATGGAGCCTGCAGTGGTCTAAGGTCATTTTCCAGGCTCTTTCTATTTCCGCAGGGGCCAGACTTGCAGATCAAATGGAGACACAATAAGAACACTGTCTCCGTTAGATTTTTAGTGATGTCACTAATCTTCACCATCCTCCACCCACTACCGGAGATGTGATATTGTGTTCATGGTAATCTTGGCCAGGAAGGGGATAATTTCAGAGGTTTTCACTTCTTCACTGTAATAGTTCTTACCTCACAAGCCAGGAGCCCAAATGTGGGGTTACCCAAACTGCTGAGTGTATTAATTCCAATTATTCACTCTAAGACTGGGGAATGGGCCACTGGGTGGTTCTGTAGAACCAGTGGGCCCAGTGTAAACCAGACTTTAGCCAAGATTCTATTTAATACCCAGCTCCTATATGCCCCTACTCTAAGTCATGATGACACTGAGTCTCCAGGAATCAATGCCATCTCAGACTCTGTGCCCAATAGTCCTCAAAATGTCTGGTTATTCTCTTTTCCCCAGAGTATAGTCACCTGCTTGGCTCACTGTCAGTCCCTTTGGGGAAGGACTAGGGGAAACATCATGGTCTATACTTAACCATAATAAAGAGAACCTGGCCACCACTTCAAAAGGTTCCGGATCTGAAAATTGACTCAGGTCTGATAACTGAGCAACTGATTGTTATATTTTAATGGAGTGGCTTCTGTAAGCCCTTCCCCATTCTTGGCTTTTATGAAGCTTTTATTTTGTGAGGATTACAGATTTACGTGAAGTTTCAAAAATAGCAGAGAGGTTCCACATACCCATCACCCAGTTTGCCCCAATAGTTACCACTCATGTACCTCTAGTGTAATATCAAAATCAGGAAATTGACATGGGTGCGATTTGTATGTATAGTTCTATACATCCATCTTATCATATGTGTAGATTTTTGTAACCACACCCTAGTCAACATCAACTATCTCATCACCACAAAGATCTTCAATTTACCCCTCTGAATTCACACCTACCATCCTCCCACTCCCACCACTTCTAACCCCGGCAACTACCAATCTGTTCTCCATTTCTATCATTTTGTCAGTTTAAGACTTATATAAATGAAATAATGCAGTATGTAGCCTTTCAGGACTGACTTTTTTTCTATTTGATATAGTGTCCTTGAAATCCACCCAAGTTGTTTCTGTTATCAATAGTGTGCTCCTTTCTATTGCTGAGTGGTATTGTGTGGTACAAGTATCCATCTTTGTCTATTATTGGCCATCAGTGCTAGGTGACACCCTTGTGGCCATCTTTCTCTACACTTTCCCACAGGTCCAGCTCTTGTGGCTTTCCCACTGTTCCCACTGACCTTACCACTCATTTTAGTAATTGCAGCCCCCTTGGTTCCGCTAGTAAGAGCTACCAGCCGGCCTCTGTTACTCAGGGCTCCCTCATCCCAGATGAGAGGAGAGCCACCACTGCACTTCTCAGGGGCACAGGTTCCCCTCTCCCCAGTGTATTCCTGATAGTTTTGGTGAATGGCGTGTCCTCAGGGCCCTCCTGTGGGCATAATCCATTCCAGCCTCCCCTCTCCACTCAGCCTCTATTCCTTCCTCTACCACCTGCCAAGGCAACTCAGGCATTTTCACATCATTGAGAATCAGCAATCACTTTTTTCCAGGGCATACTCTGGGGGCCTTGCTGGATTATTAAATCCTGTGTCCCCCAATGTTCCATGAAAGGGCCATATATGCAATACGACTCCCAAATGCTGAAGGAGCCAAAAAACCAAAGACCAAGGCAGGCAGATTCAGTTTTATTGGGGGAACTTACAGACAGAAGCATGGTCTTGGGCAGCCATAAGACAAGTAGATCTCTGTGCTGTTACCCCCCAGATCTAGGGCTTACATGCCATAGAGAAAGGGTAGGTGCTCTGTGCAAGACAATTAAAGGCAGCCCTCTAGAACAGGCAACAATGCTGCGTGCATCATAGCCTATACTCGGTGCATCAATGCTATGTGCATCATAGCCTGTACTTGATAGCATCATCAAGGTTGACGTGCTCTTACAATGAGGACAGTAAATAAAGTAGGAATCAGAAAACATTCACGGGACTGGGGCTAATCAGAAGTCAACATGGCAGATTAGCATCCAAGATGGAGTCACTTTATCTCTACACCCAACATGCCCTCAAGTAAATAAGTTCTGTTCATGCAGTCTTTTATGATGACTCCTTGATCAACATACCTTAAATCTACTCCCCTGCTTCCATTAGTACATGTTAGCTAATTCTTGCTACTTTTGGTGGATAGTTTCTTTCTTCTCTTATCAGGCCCAGAATGCTCCCAAGCTAGATTATGCGAGAACTGAATCCCTGTATAACAGCCTGGCAGCCAGAACAGGGAGTGAGTCAGGTGCTGAAGTAGGCTTCTGCTACCTTGTGGAGGAGAGGCCTCTACAGCGTCTTTCAGCACAGTAGAAGTTCTGGACCTTTATAGGGAATGGTAGGCCATATCTGAGAGCCCAGAGGGTTTTGAGGAGGATTACAGGGTTAATATCTTCTGCTATCCTTGTCCCATGTTTAAGAGTTTCAGATGTTTCCCATCAAGGCCCTGACCTTTGTATAACAGACCTTCCTTAGCTGAGCAGCATTCAAATATGTCTAGAAGGCTATGACTCTGACAATTAGATCCTTGATCTGATTTTCAGCAGAGTCTGCCCTTCCACTGCAAGGGATAAGGGCCTCTTTGTGAGCCACCATGATGGCTGGCTCTCACCCTGTCATTAAGGGCTTGTTAAACCCCCTCTGTCTCTCATTACCCTTCCACAGGGTGTGAATACAACTTAGACTCAATTTTCAACAAAGTAAAAATGTCTGAATTGTCTTAGCAGATGGTAAGTAGAGGAAGCAACCAGCCAACTCTGCTGCCCTTATAGGCATTGTCCCTGCCACCTCACATCTTTTGAATACCTGAATCATTGCACCTCCCACAGGGTAGTCCTCCACTGGGACATTTTCCTAGGTAACCACAGATAAAATTCTTGAGCAATTAAGGTACCATTCTATGCCAAGTAGTATCTGTGCCCAAATTTCCACCATGTTGGAGTTCTTTGCCTAGGGTGGGTGAGCCAGTTCTTAACCCCTTCTCATCACTTATTTTCTTGGACCACTTTTTCCCTCAGACCACTAACTTTTGTGAGTCTGAGTTTTCCAAGAAGCAGACAGCAAAATGGGATTATACACAAACAAGATAAGTCTAGCAAATGGCGTGAGGAGCAAATGCAAAGGGATTCCAAGAAGGCTAAAAGAGCCATCAGGCTGCAATGCAGGTCTGATCCTTGTGAAGGAGAAAGAAGGGAGGGAAGGTTGGGTGGAGTATCACAGAAGGTAGTGAAGGGAGTGAGGTGAGCAGCTTTCAGAAAGTTTCTTCTTAATGGAGAGAGTAAAAAAAGAGCTCACTTTTACCAAACACCCACTCTGAGCCAGGCCCTATGTATCAGTGTTTATATAGCTCTCTAGGGCACCTTGTTAGGTGGGTATGTTGCCCTTATTTTACTGAGAAGGAAACTGATGCCCAGAGAGGCCACCTGATTATCATATGGTGGTGAGCCAGGGCTGCCAGCCAATGGACCAACAGCAAAGTCCATGCCCTGTCCATGGCACCACACTGGCCCTGAGAGCACCATGGACAGAGGTCCAGGTAAGTGGCCTGTCATTGACCCAGTATGGCCAGAGCTCAGGGTCAGGGTATGGAAGCTGTGGGAGGAGCCAGTCAGAGTCAAACCATGATAGGCTCTAAATGCCAGGATAGAGGGGTTAGATTCGATCATGTAGGCCAGAGGTGGCCTCTGGGCATATCTATTCTGCAAGCAGGATTTGTTTAGCTCACTCAAAGTTTTAAAAAATGTTTGATTCAATTCTCAAGAAAAGCTCTCAGATTTGAAATAAAAATCTTCATTTCTGGTCTCTCCTGAAAAATGAGAATATGTGACCACTTAGGACCCTATTTCCTATTGCAGGAATTTAGACCAAGTTGTGACAGGTGCTCTCCACATTGCAACCATCTGCAAGGAAGCCACCACACACGCATGTCCCTACTTGGCTCCTTGTAAATAGGATAAGCAAGGCTCTGCTTCAGTGACCATTCCAAATCTTTCTTCACACAGCTCATACTGTAGGTCCAGGAAATTTGGTGATTTGGGCTGCCTCTGTAGTTCCACCACCAGAGCACAAGGCCTCCTCCAAGATGCCCAGGCCAAGGAAAGAGAGCACTGAAGGGTCTTGCGCTAGAAATTAAGTGCTTCAGCCTGGAGGCATCCTAAGTCTCTTCTGCTTACAACTCATTATGGAGATCTGGTCACATGAACCCAAATAATGTAAAGGGATCAGAAAGGTGTGCTCCTCTTTGCTCCAAGTAGGCATGGAAAGCCACATATGAATGGGCAGGAGACATCTTCACTCTGTACCTATAGACTTTAAGTCTGAAGCCCTGATACAGGAAGCAGCATTTCAAATTCATTTACCCAGTGCTTCTCTCTGCAAGTATCATTCTAAAATTTCCTCCATGACACTTTAGTTAATTCTTACTGTAACTCTATGCAGTAAGCATTGCAGGCCTAGTTTTACTGAGGGGAAACTGAGACAGAGAATGATTAAGTAACTTTCGAACCCAGGCCATATGGCTCCAGAATCTGCCTTGTCAACCACCATCCTATGCTGTCTTCAGTAGAACACAGGGAGGAAGAAGGAAATACAAGTCATGGGAGTTCAGGCAAAGGAAAAGGGGAGGATGTAGTGGCCGTGTGTGTGTGTGCACAGGCACGGGTGTGCGTGTGTGTGTGTGTGTGTGTGTGTGTGTGTTTTTAAAGAGCACTTGGTAGTTCAGGCTTCAACAAATATTTACTCAACACCTACTGTGTGCCATGCAGCGTTCTTGGTACCGGATGGGTTGGAGGGAGGGACAGCAGCAGGAGCTTTTGCACAGGTGGCTACACAGAGACCCAGGAAAGACAAAGGACATGCCCAGGCACATAGCAGGTGAGGGTAGGGGTGGGACCAGCTGCCCTGACTCCCTGCCGGGGCTGTCAACCCCAGCCTGCGTCTTGCCTTTGTCATAAGACTTCCTGGGCACGTGGGGATCTGATTTGATAATCTTGTCGCTGGGAGCCAAGCACCCCAGGTCAAGGCTCTGGCAGTGGGGACAGGCACCCCTCCTGGGCTGCTGGAGGTGCAAGTCAGGATGACTTCAAGAAAGCAACTGGGCAATAAAGCCCCCCAGCCTGGGAAGTGTCCCGTTTCTGGATGTCCAAATCCCACCTGCAGGAACCTGTCCTGAGGAAGTGGTCAGGGAGCCAGGCAAAAGGTGCCCAAAACGTTCATGGCAGTCTGATGTGTTTGAGAACAGCCCTGGAAGCCTCTGAGCATCTGACAGTCGAGGATGGTGGGGTAAATGATGGTGCACCAAAATGAGGTACAATTACGAAGCTATTAACATCATGCTTTTGAGGAATTTTCAATGATGTGGGAAAATGCTGATGATACATAGTGAGTTTTTTTAAAAAAACCTGAATAGCTGAATAAATTGTATGATCCCAATTACATAAAATTCAATATGTGCAGTGAGAGATAAGAGGATGGGAAGGAGGAGGGAAAGGAGGAGAGGGAAAGAAGAGCAAGAGGGAGAGGAACGAGGAGGATATGGAAGAGGATGAGAAAAGGGGAAGAGGAAGGAGGAGGAGATGAAGATGATGAAGAAGGAAAAGCAGAAGGGGACGGAGATGGTGCCTTTGTATGGAGCATTTACTGTGTGCTCTGTACTACCCCATACTGTGATTCACCCCAATCCCTGTGGAGGTTCCATCATCTTCATTCCACAGATGAGGAAAATGAAGCACGAAGAGGTTAAGTGACATGTCCAGTGTCACAGGGCTGAGCCACTGAGCCATAGTGTGAACCCAGGTCTGGCCAACTCCAGCTCTTTCTATTTGCTAAGTTGGGGGAACTGAGGAAGGGCTGAGTGTGGGCATTTAACCTCCATTCAGGGTGATTTGGCAGGTTGTAGAAGGAATCCCGTGAGCCTTACAGGATGTGTGGTGGTTGCAGATCACGTTATCACTATGAGGATGGTGTCATCATCAATCCTATTTAATAGGTAAGAAGATTGTGGCTGGACACAGGGGCTCATGCCGGTAATCCTAATACTCTTGGAGGCTGAGGCAGGAGGATCACTTGAGCCCAGGCGTTCAAGATGAGCCTGAGCAGCATAGCAAGACCTCGCTCTACTAAAAAATTTAAAAATTAGCAGGGCAGGGTGGCAAATGGCTGTTGTCCCAGCTATTCGGGAGACTGAGGTGCAAGAATCACTTGAGCCCAGGAGACTGAGGCTGAAGTGAGCCGTGATTACATCACTTCAGTCTAGCCTAAGCAATGGAGCAAGACCCTTCTCAAAAAGAAGAAGGAGAAAGTGAAGGAGGAGGAGGTTGGCAGTGTCTCTTCAAGACAATAGTGGAGGTGGACGCAGGTGCGCCAGTTCTATCCCCCACTCTCTTACCTCTACTCCGAGTGGCTGGTCTGGGGCTGGGGAGAGATGCAGACAGGGACATAGGCTATTGGCATCTCCCCTGCCAATGTCCTTGCCCAAGGCCTGTGGGGATTCTGCATGCCTGCTTGTGGGGAGGGGAGAAGTGTTCTCCACTTGAGCCAGCCCAGGGTCCACCTGCAAGGACCCCCATATGACTCCATTCAACCGGGTCAGCCTCAAGGTCCTCTGAGTTAATCCATGTGTCTTCTCAAAGCTGGGGCTGCTTAGCTTAGGGATGGACAGCCTAAGGACTGCCTGGTAACTGACCTATGGCTCACATGAGCTGCTTCTGCATCCAATATCTTCTGCAAAAAGCAAACAAGAGACAGGAGAGACCATTACCCAAGGGACCCTCAAAAGCAGAAGGCTTCCCTGCCTCACCGATGAATGACTTTTCCTAGCGCCATGTCTCCTCGCCCTCTCCCCTCTTCTACTGCCAGCTCCTCCCCCTGCCTGGTCAGAGGCTCTCAAGAAACATAGGAACAAGAACTCTCCCTCTCAGGCTTGTCTGTTGACTGGCACACCTAGGAGGGCTGGCATACCTACTCCCCCCGCCGCCCATCCCCCCAGCTGCACTGGGGGCTTGATCCTCTCCTCCTCTCATCCCCTGCTGTGCTGATGAATCTGATGCCTGCTCTAAAACATGCTGCAGCAGCTCCAGCAGGACAGGGAGGCTTCTGGGGAGGAGGAGGGACCTTAACATTTCCCTACTCCTTACACATTCCCTCCCCATCTCTGCTTCCCACTCCCTCTCCTGGGGTATTTGGACTTGAGGTTTAATGGGAGCTTTGCTGTGCCTTGGTCACTGGAGTCAGGCTGCTCAGGCTCCTTCTTAGAGGAATCTCTACTGCATCCTGTACCATGTGCATTCACTGGCCAGAGCAGTTGGAAGGGTTTTAATTCACTTTAATTCACTCTGTGTGCGTGTGTACACACGCACGCATTGAATCTTTTACAAAACACTTTTTTTCTGTCCGTTCTCCACAAACGAGAGAGGCTGGATAAACTATGAGTGCCATTTTACAGATGAGACAACTGAAACACACCGCTTTCTTACAGAGTTTCCCCCTGGCTAGCTGTGGCAGCTGGGATGGAATTCATGTTTGATTCACAACAAATTACTGGCTCCCGCAGAGAGAGGAAACCAAAATCTCTGCAAAAGGGTGGAGGAGAGGGTCCTGAGCCAGGCAGGCTAAGGGTCCTAAGTGCAAACACTAGTCCTGTGATCGCATATCCTGCGATCAGTGCTGGAATTGCTTCTGTCTGATCTTCACTGAACCTCCCAGCTCGCTCCCAACATTCCCAGTGACAGAGCAAACTCCCTGTCCCGAGGACGCCCGCAACCGAGACCAGCTCTGATTATACAACCCCTCTCTTCCAATAGGCTGCAGTCTCTTCCTTCATTCCTTCGTGTAGCCATCACTCATACTGACACCTATTACATGCCAGGTTCTAGGTGCCAGAGATACAGCAGGGAACAGTCACGGAGTTGCCTGTGTTCAAAGAAATATACATGGAGGCAGATGAGGAAAAAGCTAGAGGCCCTGGCAGAGAGCAGGTTGATGTGGGGCCATTTTTTTTTTTTCTTTTTTTTTGGAGACAGAGTCTCACCCTGTCACCAAGGCTGGAGTGCAGTGGCATGATCTTGGCTCACTGCAACCTCCACCTCCCAGGTTCAAGCTACCCTCCTGCCTCAGCCTCCTGAGTAGCTGGGGTTACAAGTGTGCGCCACCATGCTTGGCTAATTTTTGTATTTTTAGTAGAGACTGGGTTTCATCATGTTGGCCAGGCTGGTCTCAAATTCCTGACCTGGTGACCCACCCACCTTAGCCTCCCAAAGTGTTGAGATTACAGGCGTGAGCCACTGCGCCCTGCGTGGGGCCACTTTTGATCACCACTGGGGAGTGTACACTCTTTTATCTGATCTGTGGCTGCTCAGCTCACCTGCCCCAGGGAGCTCCAGCCAGTCTCCACCAGCCTGCTCTGACGGATTTCACCCAGCCTTGGGCCCCCCAGAGTCTCAGAGGGTCTTCTCGTCCTGTGGATGCGGCTGCTGATACTGTGGCGAGCAGCCTTTCCGCCACAGCCACCCTCCATGGCCAAGTCCTTGGCTTCCTGCTCAGGCCATCATAAAAGGCAGAGCTGGCAAAGCCATTCCGGGCTCTGCCTTCCCTTCCCCTTGCCAGAAAGCTAATTGGTTTCGCAATTTAAAAACACAGAGAATAGGCGATGCAATCACTTCTATGAAAACTCGCTCGGTAATGAAGTGTTTGCTTCCAAATGGGGTGCCTCTCAGTATATCAATCTGGGCCCCTCGCGCAGCTTGACAGAGACAGTCCTCGTGTGCCTCACTTTCCAGATTCTGATGCGTTTTGCTGGGTCCGGGAAGGACCTCGAGGCATCGCTGAAATCTGGCCCCCTGGCTCAAGGTTAGGGGCAAGTATAATTTTCTCTGTTTTAAAGAGAAGAAAATGCAGAGTCAGGGAGGTGTGGTGGCCTCCTAGGGATACAGTGAGGCGGGGGCAGAGGGGTCCATCTCAGGCTCCTCCCACTTCCGGTCTCACTGCCCCTCCCATCCCGCTGCACGTTCAGGCCAGAAAAGTCTCTCAGCTCGAAGAGAAAATGCAGCTCCTCTCACCAAAGGAAGCAGCCTGGCATATGTTAGTGCCCACTGTGTGCCAGCTCCAAGCTTGGCCCTCAATTTACATCACCACATTCAACCTCACAACAGCCTTGTAGGGGGGTGTCATGTTCCAGTTTCACCGAGAAGGAAACCGAGGGTCAGAGAAGAGCAGTGGCCTGACAGACCCCACAAAGCAGGGGGACTAGAGCCTCAGCATCCTGCGGCTTCTGGGCAGTGTGTTTCTCACCCTGCATGTGTGGTTAAGGAACATCTTCTGAAATCAATGAGAGATAGGAGAATATTGAAGGTCTTGGTACCTAAAAAGAGGGACAAACTTTGTAACACCTACTATGTGCCTGAAGGGCTTTTTTTTTTTTTTTTTTTTTTTTTCCTTTGAGACAAAATCTCACTCTGTTGCCCAGGCTGAAGTGCAGTGGTGCAATCTCATCTCACTGCAACCTCCGCCTCCTGGGTTCAAGCGATTCCTGCCTCAGCCTCCCCAACAGCTTGGATTACAGGCACGCACCACCACACCAGACTAATTTTTGTAGTTTTAGTATAGACGCGGTTTCACCATGTTGGCCAGGCTGGCCTCAAACTCACCTGCCTCGGCCTCCCAAAGTGTTGGGATTACAGGCATAAGCCACTGCGCTCAGTCTCTGGAGAGCATTTTTAACACCTACTAGGGCCACTTTACATTTTTCTCTTATTTCATCACTGCAGCAGCCAGCCAAGGTAAAGGCTGTCATTCCCATTTTACAGAGGAGGAAACAGAGACATAGTACAGTAAACACACTCAGAATCATACAGAAAGCAAGTGAAGGAGGTAGAATTCAGACCCAGGTTCCCTGACCCTGAAGCCTCCTCTGGACATGGAAATACCTACTCTGTTGTCCCCGTAGTGGATGGCGGCTTCCTGTCACCCACTGAGAACACCTTGTCCTTAGGGAGAGGCATTCGGTGGGGCTGACCAGCCAGTCTGTTGTGTCTGCTGGTTACAGGCTTGAATCCTGACTCTGCTGTTTTCTAGCTGTGTGATAAAAGCGAGTTACTCGCCTCTCTGTTTTCTCAGTTTTCTCAGCTGTAAAATGAGTTAATATGAGGACTTTCTCACAAATACATGGTTTGGAGGACTGAGTGAGGTAGATCTTTTAAAGGGGCTCCAGACTCCTCACACCCCAGCCATCTCTGTCAATGCACCTGGTGTCAGGATCTCTCTGGCCATGTAGGGTTCTGAACTGAACACATTTACACTTTTCTTAAGCATCCACTGTGTGCACAGAATCCATCCTAAAGTCGACTGTGCTGGGGGAAGAGTACTCTCCCTTATTCTTGATGTGCCCCAAAGTCTTGGGATCTTCCCAGCCCAGGGAGGTCAAACCAGGTCTCGCTGTTGTTTGAATACACCAAGTACATTCCTGCCTCAGGGCCTTTGCACATTCTGTTCTGTGTCTGGAAGGCTTTTTGGAATGATTTACTCCTTCTTCACTCACTCAGGTCCTTGCTCAGATTTCCCCTCTTCAGACAGGCCTTCCCTGACCCCTGATTCAATGTATTTCCTCACTGTGAGGTCCCTTATGTGTTCCAGAGCAGGGCAGGTTGTGTTCTAAAGGCCCAGCCTCTGTGAGCCTATGTGACCGTTTTCCAAGGGCAGACACAGGCTCTGCTGGGGTGGGCCAGCCTCGGTTCAGGCTCCACCTCCATACTGTTGGGATCTAGGCCTCCCTCTGCCCCAAGACTCTGTGACTGAGTTTGTCTCTTTGACTCCCTGAGGATGGCTTCTCTCTCCCTGAGGTCCTGCCATGTGGGCCCCGTGTGATCCAGCTTCTACCTCCAAATCTGCTGGGTGTTGCCACATGGCTGTGTGTGCGGAGTCACACCGAATGTCAACTGTGCACTCAGTGCTGTGCTAGGAGCTTAATGAGTTCATTTAAAAAGAGATAGGAACTTGCACAATCCCAATTTTATAGCTGGGGAAACTGAGTCATGGGTGGTCAAGTAACTTGTCTGAGGCTCCACCGTTAGATGGAGGAGCTGGGTTTGAATGTAGGCTTCTCACACCGTGGCCTATGCTCTTAGCCATGGTGACCACATGGCCACTGTCAACACCAGAGACCAGAAGTTTCTCAGTGGATGAGAACAGGCCTGGGGGAGGGTTAATCTCTGACCTCACACCCTCATCCACGTGAGCTCAGTAGGGTCCCAGTTACCCAGGCGTGCTGCTGACACTAACCCAGCCTTTTGGGGCAGATACATGGCAACTAGGGGTTTCCCTATAGCCTTGTAGGAAGAGCATAGACTTTGGTAGCCAGTCATCCACTCATTCATTGAAATCATTCATTACTTCGGTCATTCATTTGACAAATACTGATTAAGCACCTGCTACGTGCCAGGTCCTGTGCTAGGGATACAGCACAAGTAAAGGAAACCAAACCCATGTCCAAGGGGCTCCCAGTCCAGGACATGGGAAGAGACAAACTCAGTGACATAATCGTGAAAATAAATGTAACCTGGAACCTGTAAGGGATCTAACAAGGCAATGCAGATGAAGCCATGGGACCTGTAATGGGGAATCTGATCTAGTTAGAGATCAGGGAGGGCTTCCTGAAGGAGGGGGCACCGGAGGAAACTCTGAGGCCAGGAGGCTACTTGTTGATACAGCGTGGAAGCAACTTGGCTGTGGGTTGAGCAACTGGCAAGCTGATAGTTAAAGACCTGGAAATTCTAAGATTCTGAGAATTGCCATGAGCTTCGGGTTCTGAGATGCTGACCCAATGTTTTATAGTTTTTAAGATTCCATTAAGTCAAAAGCTTAAGGCTTGAGAATCTAAGATCCTGGGTTCCACCTCAAGAAATTATAGTTTTAAGATTCTATTAAGTAAAGATTCTAAGACTTAGACATTTAAAACTCTGGGATTTGAGGACTGTTAGGTCCTGAGAGGCCAGGATTCCACAGTGGTGGCCTTTGCTGCTGGAGAAGCACCTGCCAAAACCCGCCATCCCTGGGAGTGGGTTCCTCCCTCTTCCTGGCTCTTGAAGTGGGTGTGTATGATGCAGCTCTCTGTGGCTGAGAGAATGGAAATTTATTCTGCAGTTTTAGCATCAGGTGTTTGTCTTATCTGCATGTTCCAGTTTCCAGAATAAATATTAGAAGACAAGTCTGCAGAGCTTTTCTGTGTATACATGAGCTAATTCCTCCGACAGGGGCACATTCAGACACGGATTTTAACACAAGCACTATTCCTGCACTCACAGCAAGCTCAGAGAAGGGAAGAGGCCCCCATCTCCTGGGAAGGGGCGTTTGTGAGCAGAGCTGAGGGGCTGAGATGGAGGGATGGGAGTGAAAGCACCCTAGAAGGTCCTGGCTGACTGTGTGCATGTGTGGGGCTGGCTATTCTCAGCTGACAGGATGGAGGTCTGTGTGTGAACCACCTTGTCTGGGCTCAATCAGGGCTGGTGCTATGGTCACCTCCCCGAGAGGGTTGGAGGGAGCAAGGCAGCCCCCACCAGGAGTCAGACACAGTGCTGGGCACTGATTGGGCTCCAATGTTAGATGGGGGCAAATCTTGGCACCTTCCTGTGTGACCTTGAAGAAGCCACTTCACCTCCCTGGGATTCAGTTTCTTCAGTGCGACCTATGTTCCTATCCACCCACCTGCCTAGTGGTTCCGAGGACTGGAGGAAAACATTCGCGTGGGGCACCTCATGACCACTGATCCCAGCAATAGCCCTGATGACACCTGCGGGGAGCTGGACACTGCTGGAAGCAATGCACAGGGATTCAGTCCTCACCCAGCCCAGTGAGAGGGTGCTGCCATTATGCCTACCCACAGATGAGGAAACTGAGGCATGAGGAGGTTAAGTAACTTGTCCAACACCGTGCAGGTGGTTCCAAAAATCTGTGAACAAGTTCAAACACTTCATATAAGTTTTCCAAAACCCCTCCTATCTGGGTACCTAAGAATTGGCCACATTTCAGTTCTGGTACCCTAGAATCTGACTCTCAATCTGCTGCTGTGACTGAAGTTCTGGGTTTGGCCAACCCTTGATGAATGCAGTTCCTGTCTCTGGGCCTTCGCTCATGCTGTGCTCTTTCCCTGGAACACCCTTCCCCCGTCTGTCCTTCAGTCCTAGTTATACTTCAAGACCCAGGCAGGACATTATGTTCTGTGGACAGCCCCCACCCCCACCTGCACGCATCCCTGCACCCAGCACAACCTTTATCATAGCACTTAGTGGGTGAGGCAGAGGGGACAGGATTCTGTCCTCAGGACCTGCCTGTCCTCTCAGTTCACTCACCCTTCCTTCCAGCAACATTCCTAGAGTTTGACTTCTGTTCTAAGACCTGCATTTCTAGAGGGATGACCAACTCCTTGGGGACGGTATCATTATTACCTTCTTAGGAAATCTCCCACTCAGGTTTTGTAATTCCTGAGACCACAGGGCCTGCTAGAAGGGAACAGTCTGAGAACTCTGACCCCAGCAACCCAAGAACTCTAACAATAATGGGGCTACTGGGAAGCAGAGGACACTCAAGGCTGTTATTATTGTTATTGTTACTGGAAGGGCCTGGGAGCAGGACTGTGGGCCCAGAATGAATCTCCTTCCTGCAGCCAGGAAGCCTTGTCTCTAGCTTTTGCCAAATGCCTGGGCCTCATTCTGTTTCTGATTCCTGCGGGAGGGAGTCATCTGATGGCACAAGAGAAGCTCAGAGCCCCAGAGCAGTCAGGGGCTGGGGGAAAGGGAAGACTCAAGGCAGAGAGCTGTCTCACCTCAGTGGAGTGAAGCAAGATGGCTGCTAAGGGAGACGGAAACGGTCAGAGGCACAACAAAGGAGAGCAAAATAACCGGCACGTTCAAAGGCTTGGAGCTTGAAAAACAGTTCAGGAAAAGTGCCAGGAATCGTGGAGTGTGGACTGATACAAGGTGGGTGCATGGAGAAAGATGGAGATGGAAAAAGATGGGTGTGTCAGGAAGGGCCTTGAATGCTGGGGGCAGGCTACCTGGGGAGAAGGGGCCATGGCTGACTTCCAGCCGGGTTTGCCATTGGAGGGATGCTTGGGTTGGAGCCAGGAACACTGTAGGCCGGGGCTATGGTGAAGGTGGGTGAGAATAGCAGCCTGGACCCTGGTTGGGAGGGAGAGACTGTGAGAGCCATTTGAGGGTTGATGCCCCCTGAGAGTGTCTGTGTGGTTGCTGTTTCCTTTACATTGCTTCCTCCATTCCAGTCTCGCCTCGGCCAGGCCACAGAACCTTGGCCTGGGTCAAACTCGCCCCTCACTGGGGCCAATTAATTTCAACTTGTCATACATTTTCAATGGATTGCTAATCAATAAGAACTGGGCAGCCACAGGTGAGCCTCAACGTCAAGGGGTGAAAAGAATCTAAATGATGTCTGCCAGGTTGTTGTAGTAACCCGGCTCCGTGCTTATTGCCCGTTGTTTTCAGTTAATTACCTGGTGCCTAAGTCTATCACTTTTACATTTCAGGTACTCTGCTGTTACAATCAACTCATGTTTAATTAATGGCACTGCTGATTGAATGGCAATGGTGTTGTCGTGTGTGACACAAAGGAGGAACGTTTCCTGCACTCAAAGCTGCAGGAAGGAGCAGTTGACACGGATGAAGAAAGGGGGCGCTCTTACGGCCTCCGAGCTCCTTCATTGACTCCAAGGTGACCTTGGCAGCCTGGAGCAGGGTCAGAGTTCTCAGACTGCTCCCTTCTAGCGGGGCCTGTGGTCTCAGGAATTACAAATCCGTGGGGGATTTTCTGAAATGGAGGTAATGATACCATCACCATGGAGTTGGTCATCCTAGAAGTGCAGGTCTTAGGACAGAAGTCACATTTTATGAATCTTGCTGGAAGGAAGGGACGAGTGAACCGAGTGGACAGACGGGTCTTGAGGACAGAATCGTATCCTCTCTGCCCCACCCCCTAAGTGCTGTGATGAAGGTCGTGCTGGGTGCAGGGATGCATGGAGGTGGGGGTGGCGGCTGGCCACTGAACGTGGTGTCTGGTCTGGGTCTTGAATAGACCCAGTAGAAGCAGGAGTTATGGACAGGCAGGGGGAAGGGTGTTCCAGCAAAAGGGCACAGCATGAGCAAAGGCCTGGAGGCAGGAACTGCCTTCACTGAGGGTTCACCAAACCCAGAACTTCAGTCACAGCAGAAGATTGAGAGCCGGATTCTAGGGTAGTGGAGCTGAAATGTGGCCACTTCTTAGGTACCCAGATAGGAGAGGTTCTGGAAAAACTGTAAACTTGTTCACAGATGTTTGGAGTCAATCGCCTGATTTTGGACAAGTTACTTAATCTCTCTGTGCCTCAGTTTCCTCATTTGTGGGTGGGGACAACGATAGCACCCTCGTCACTGGGGGCCTCTGTCCTTCACTTTCAGAGACCAGAGACCAAGAGAGGATGTGGCCTGGCCTGGGAGAGAGAGTCAGACAGAAGAGCCAGGTAGGATTGAGAAGAGAGGTGCAAAAGATCAAAAGGCTGGACCCTAGAGACGGGGCTGCCTGTGCGTGTCTCACCCCCATCCCATATTGGTGCCCTCATGCTCTCTCCTCCTGGTGATGTGGGGAGTCATGAGCATGGGCTTGAGTCAAACACCTTGGTTCAAGCTCCATTTCTGCTCCTTACTCATAAGGTGATCTCAGATCAGTGACTCAGCCTCTCTGTGCTTCATTTCCCTCATGTACAACATTAAGAGTATGACAGCACCTGCCTTTTAGAACTGCAGTGTGGGTTCATGAGGTAATGCAGATGAAAGGCTAGACCTGTGTTTGAGGTCCACATTAGCTCCATTTCTAAATGCCCACTTGCTCAGGGGTGACTGGGGGTAGAGAGGGAGAGAAAGGGGACACTGAGGGGCTGATAACACACCAGCATGTGGTGTTGGGGTCCACAGACAACATCAAGACAGGTCTTTGTTAAAAGGATAAGAATATAAAGATCTCTGGTAAAGCGAAATATATAGGCAAGTACAGAATTCTGTAATATCGTAGTGGTGGTGTATAAATCATTTTTAATTTAGGTACAGAATTTATAAAGATAAAATCATAAAGACTATAAACATGAAACTATGCTAATGGACTCAAAATGTAGAAATGTGTAATTTGTAACATCAATAACATAAAAGCAGGGATATGTAAAGGGGTGGAGCTTTTGTAGGCAACTGAAGTTGTTTTCAGTTTAAGAGACCTGCAGAATCTCTAGCCAAACTGATTGGTGAAGATCTTTCCTGTATAAAACCAGTCAATAAAAACTACTAGAGGTGACTGTTTTTTCAAATGCAAAAATCTCAACAACAACAAAAATAACAAGACATACAAAGAAACAGAGAAACATAGCCCAATAATAATAAACCTCTAGGAACCAACCCTGAAGAAATGGAGACCTATTAATTAACTAACAAAGTATTAAATATAATTTTCTTTTTTCGTCTTCTTTTTTTTTTTTTTTTTGAGACAGAGTTTTGCTCTTGTCATCCAGACTGAAGTGCAATGGTACAATCTTGACTCACTGCAACCTCCACCTTCCAGGTTCAAGCAATTCTCCTGTCTCAGCCTCCCAAGTAGCCGGATTACAGGCATCCACAACCACACTCTGCTAAATTTTTTTTTGTATTTTTAGTAGAGATGGGGTTTCACCATGTTGGCCAGGCTGGTCTCGAACTCCTGATCTCAGGTGATCTGCCTGCCTTGGCCTCCCAAAGTGCTGGGATTGCAGGTGTGAGCCATCATGCCCGGCTCAAAAATAATTTTCTTAAAGAAGCTCGATGTGCTATGAGACAACACAGATAGGCAACTAAACAAAGTCAGGAAAATGATGCGTGAACACTTACTGTGTGAACTTTGGGCCCACTCTGGGTCTAAGTTTCCTCAGTTGTACTGTGAGACCGTTGGATCAGATGATCTAGTACCATCCTTGATTTGGTGGTTCAAGAAATGGACCATATATTTCTTCTATTATTCTATACAAGAAATTCTTGACCAGATGTTCACAGAAAAAAAAGGCACCAGTTCTATTATGATTGTCTCTTTTATGAGAAGTGAGACAGAGGAAAAAACATCAGCCTGATGATAAGTCACCAACACCATGACCAGAAACCAAAAATCACAGTGTCATCCTAGTCAACACTGGCCTGGCTGCAGGGAGCTTTAATGCCCAGTGTGACCTGAGCAAGATGAAGACCTGAGCCAAAATAAATGTGCCCCCTCGTCTTATATGTGGGTCATAGAATTACCTAAGCCAGTGAGAAGGAATGAAGGCCCTTTTTGATGTCAGAGCCTTGGGGGACATGCACCAGTGAGGAGGGGCTGAGACTGATGACTGGAAAGTGGTTGTGGAAATGAAGAACAAGTGTTGCCATTGCCATTATTTGCCATCTTCCTCATCATCATGATTAGAATAACAGCTAAGAATTATCATGAGCCTACTATGCACCAGCCTCCTTCTCCTAGGTCTTTGTAAAGCCCAGGGCCCAGCACACAGTAAGTGTCCACACTGGCTGGACTGATTAATTCAGTGGCTACCAGTAATGTCTATTTTTGATCCTTTTGAAGTGGCATTTCCTCTTATTTCTGATGTTTCAGGCCAGCTCTTGAGGTACTACTAAGTGAAGCTGAACAAAGAAAAGGTAGAAAGTTCTCTAGAATGAGAAAGTGTTGGAATGAGAAAGTGTTGGACCAAGGAAATACGGTATCTGCCGAGGAGGACGTCACCATCCCATGAAGGAGGCTGACCTGAAAACAAAGAGGAAGCAGCATGGCAGCTGTCCCTATTATTACTGCCCACATTTTAATGAAGGAAATATAGTCCCGGAGAAGCCAAGTGATTTGCCCAAGCTCACACAGCCCAGGAAGGCAGAGGAGGCTCAAACTCCAGCCTCTGCCACTAAGTCCGATGCTCTTTCCCCAACCCCACACTGCCCTACTGGAATTAGGAGGCCAGCATGATCTGGAGGCATCAAGGAGGGATTCTTGGAGGAGAGGGAGCTCAAGTTGGGCCCTAAGGGACACAGTGGAGGGGCAGAGCATGCAGGAAGGGTGGTGAAGCCTGCAGTTTGCTGCTCTCAGATCTTTAGGCCACTGAGTTTGGAATTCTCCATGAAGAGGCTCAAGTTTTTCCTAGGGCAGGTCTGCCCAGGACCCTTTCCCCAGTGCAGATGGAGGTGCACCGGGCCCAGGTGGGAGGCAGTCCCCAGGCAGGAGGTAGTGGCAGAGTGAATTAGGAGCTGCTGGGAATGTCCTGTTCACTTGGTTTTGAGCCCAGGAGTGCCTGAATGAAAGTAGCATCCTTGACCATCTGCTGTGCAGGGGACTATGGTCTCTCAAATGCCTTTGATAAGGCTCTTAGATCACATTCCATCAGCCAGTCAGCCCAAGCAACCATGCAGACCATCCCTGAAAAGTGTTTCATCAGCAGAGAAATGCACAGCCAATGAGCCCTATGATTTCCCTTGCAAATTCCCCATGCCAGCCGCATCCTTCGAAGGTAAGAATCTCCCCATTATGTCCACAGTTGGGAAAATTAGTCCATTTCTCTTCCCTGTTCTGCCTCTGAAGCCCATGTTGACAGTCTATTTTCCCATAATGAGGCTGCAGCCTCTAAACAACATCAGGCAGGCAGGAAAATACACATCAGCTCAGCTGCTGAAGGATATTCTTGATGTACGGGTGGGGCCGGCAAAATCGCTACTATTTTGGGAGCCAGTTGCCTGCGTGGGTGGGAGACACATCGATTCTCTGCACAGATCAGCTTTTCAGACAGAAACCGAGGAAGCTGAGCCTGCAATTCTTTAAAATCTCAAATCTCCTTTCTCTCCTGCCCACTCTCCCTACAGTCTTTCAATAGATATTTATTGTTGCTTATTAGGTACGGGCTCTGAAGTGGGACCCCAGACTATGGGGATGATTGAAACAAATTCTAGCCCTTGTGGGAAGGTTGTCTTGGGAGAGAAGTGCACTAATCAGGGGACGTCCTGCAGTGACAGGGTACCTGATCCTTACAATTGGTTGCCTCCCATATTTTGCTTGCATAGAACCTGGGAACATCGCTGATTTATGCATGCATTAGGTAGCATTCTCCAGAGAAACAGAACCACTAGGAGACAAGGTAGATCGATAGATTGACAGATGATGGATGATAGATAGATAGATAGATGATTGATAGATTAGATAGATAGATAGATAGATAGGAATTGGCTCACACAATCTTGAATTGACTTGCCTGTCACCTGAGAGGTCCCACGATTCACTGTCTGCAAGCTGGAAAACCAGGAAAGCCTGTGGTATAATTCAGTCCCATTCAGTCCCCAAATTCAAAGGCCGGAAAACCAGAAGTATTGAATATCCGAGGGCAGGAGAAGCTGGGCAGCTCAGCTCCAACAGAGAAAATGAATTCACCCTTCCTCTGCCTTTTCGCTCGATTTAGGCCTTCAGTAGATCGTATGGTGCCTTTCTCACAACAGTGAGGGTGATTTTCTTGACTCAGTCTACCCATTCAAATGCTGGTCTCTTCTGGAAACACACTCACATTCTCTGCTGGAAAGAAAACACCCTCACAGACACACCCACAAATAAGGTTTTACCAGCTTCCTGGGCATCCCTTAGCCCAGTTAAGTTGACACAAAATCAACTATCATGAGGTCCCACGTCCCCAGCAGCCTTTGCCACATCCCGTGAAGGAGACTCAGGAGGACAGGGGTGGTGTCTAGCTTTAATCTCCTTCTTCAGTTGTCCTCCTTTTAGACTAGAAGCCGCATGAGGGCAGGCATCTCATGCACTGTTGTTTTCCTGGGGCCTGGAACACTGTGGGACACACCACAGGATCAAAAATACTGGATGGAAGGAAGGGAGGGAGGGAGAAAGAGAGGGAGAAAAGGGCCTGTTTCATAGGCACAGAGTGAGGATAGGAAGCAGAGAAGACAAGTGAAAATTAATGGTTTGTGAGGTGGAAAAAGCAGAAGAGATGAAAGATTTTAAAATGGTCACACTGTTACCTGTAATATTTTCTTAATCAAAGAGACATTGCTCTGCACCTTGGGCGGATATGAGAACTGGCCAGAGTTTGCATCTCAGAAGAGCTTTCTGAAATGAAACATGCTTTATAAGGGTTATTTCATGCTCAACTGGACACATCAGAGATGCCACAGGCAGAAGAAAATCCTAGCACAGCCTCGTAGAGAACAGAGGCCCTGGGCTAGATGTCCGGTCCACTCCCACTGCAGCAATGGGTCAGGATTGTCCAAAATCCTGCCCAGGCCCCGGGGAGCAGAAGGGACCTCAGCCAGCCCCTCCTCCCACCCCTGCCCACAGGCTGTCTCTGGGCCCAGCTGGAGCTGATCGCTACTTGTCCCCGCAAGATCTGCATTGCCTGTCTGAGGGTGTGGGCTGAGCCAGGACCGACCGGCTGGGCCCCAAATCCCTGAGACGTACCAGGACCTGCCTCCTGGTGGTTTCCTGAGCACATCACACTCAAGCCCAGCCTGAGGGTCCACTTCCCAAGCACCAGAGAAACACTCACTGGGGCGTCCTCGTGGCTCTGGGACTCTCCATACCTGGATCACTCTTGGCTGCCCTGACCACCAGCTGTGTGACTGGAGTGCTTCCCTTTAACTCTGCAGGCCTCTGTTTTCTCATCTACAAAATGGGAATATTGCATTCATTCGACAAATACATATCAGGTACCCGGAGTGTGCCAAGCACTGTCCTAGGTGCCAGGGATAGAGCAGTGCGGACAGACGGGGCCCCTGCTCCCATGGCGCTCCATCTAGTGAACAATCCTCCTGTGTCCCGTGCCTGGGGGAATCTGGACGATGGGCATGGACATAGAGCCTGTGTGTCATCAGAGCTCAGTAAACTCCCGTGGGATGAAAGACAGTAGCAGAGAACCAGGCCCTGGGCTCTGAGGTTGGAGGAAGTGACTTACCTCCCCTCCCTCACTCCCACCCCAGCCCTGAGAGTTGGTGTTGCTCCCCACGTTAGAGATGAGTACAGGAGGCTCAGAGAGGTTAAGCACATTGACCAAGGCACACAGCTAGACCAGTACAGTGTTGGTCAGATCCTGACCCTGTGCTCTGCTCATGGCTCCCCTGGTTGAATTTCTAGCCCCAAAGGCACTTTTTGCATCCCTTGGGGTCATATCCCTGGGGTCCCAGGGACTCCCAGGCCACCCACAGGATCTCGGTACTTGGCCCAGTAAAGCTGTCAAGTTCTTCTCTCCCCCACCCCTGCCCCACCTGCCCTGACCCATCCCTGCTCCCTGAGAGTGGGATTGAATTCTACCTGGCCCCTTCACTCCACCTCTCTGGAGCCACGGTTCCCTCCCCTGTAAAACAGGGCCAATAACAGCCCCTTCCAGGGTTGCTGGGAGGATGGAGAGAAGTAATTTGCATAAAGCTGGGAGCAGCTGGCATCTGTCCTCTCTCCAGGAACGTCCTCTTGCCCTGCGGCTCCCTCCTTCCCTTGGGCACCTCCCAACCACCCTCCCGAAGTCCCCTCCCCTTCCCACACACCCTCCCTGCATCCGGCATTTGCTATCTTAACACCCTGTTTATTTCTTTCACAGCAAGTTTCAGTCTAGGTAATGATTTTATTTATTTGTTCATTTAGTCATTTTTTTGGCTGCTTCCCCAAATGCATCTGAGACTTCCTGTGGTTGTCATCCATGGCTGTGTCCTGGTGACACAGAGCCTGGCGCACGGAGGAGCTCAATGAATACTTGCTGATGAAGGTTGACGAGGAGTGGGACTGGGTTATATCAGCCAGAGTGGGCGAAGTAGCAAAGAGCCCCCAAATCCCAGTGGCTTTACTCAATGCGAGTTGGTTTCTCTTGAGCAAAGCCCAAGCAGAGGTCACGGCTGGGGATCCCTGTGGGTAGACAACGCCTCCAGCAGAGATGAAGGATCCAGGTTCTCTCCGTCTGAGATGCCGCCACCTTCTCGTGTGGCCTCCAGGCTCTGGGAAGGGAGGCTTGGTGGGGACTCCCTGACCACCCACGGTGTCTCTGGACTTCCAGGAACCCTTCTCAGCAAGTCCTTCTGAGAACCCTTCTGCTGACCCATCCACACTGCCCTGAGAATCCCAGGCTCGCAGCAGCCGCGTCTGGGCCGGGATCCCAGCTTCGCGCTTCTAGCCCCGTGACCTTCTGTCCGCTGAACAATTCTGACTTTTCTTGCTGTTTGCTCTACCTGTAAAACTTTTCATACCACCATTCTTTGCCTAGCTAATTCCAGCTACTCCTCTGAGGTCAGTTGAGAACTTCCTCTGGGAAAACTTCTCTGACCTCACACCTCACCCTTGTGTATATTGAGTCTCCCCAGCCCCGTGCCCCTTTAGCAAGAATCTTTCCACATAGTCCTCATCCATTCACATGTCTGCCCCTTCCTGTGTCTTCCCAAGTGTGAGACTGACCATGGCTGGGTCACAGCCACGTCCCCGGTGCCAGCAGTACCCAGTGCCTGAGATGCCCAATCAAGAGGCAAGAAATAAAGGAATGAGCAAATGAAATTCTCTCAGCCTCGGTTTCCTCATCTGAAAAAAAAAGGTGTTAATAACTCCTCCCTCACAGGGTGGCTTCAAGAATTCAGTGCAATAAAGCAAATGAGGTAGGTTGTTTGCAAAAATGTCTGTAATTACCCACCCCCCTTGTCTGGCCCTTCCCAATGTGACTTCACATCTCCCACATTGGAATTTGAAGTCTTTTTCTCTATTCCTTAAATCTGGACTGGTCTTGTAACTTGCTCTGGCCAAAAGAATGTGTCAAAAGTGACATCATGCCAGTTCTGCACCTAGAGCTCAAGCAGCTATGTACCTCCCCCCCACCCTCCCAGCACTTCGTAATCTCATGCAAATACGGCCAGCCTAGGGCAGGCCATGAGGACCAGAGCCATACCGGTCAACCCGTAACGGCCAAGGCCCCAGACTCAGGAGAAAGCCCAGTCAAACCAGCAAAGCCTACCCACTAAGCATCTGCAGATACATGAGCAAGGGGGTCCTGGGCTCCCAGACTTGAGAGTGAAATCAGTGCTTCTTGTTTTAGGCTAATCTTCACTGGGGAGGTGTGGCCCCATAGCAGCAAACTCATTGAACAGGCAAATGCTGAAATGCAGCAGGCTGCCAGCAAGCATCACCGCCTCCGCTCTCTCCGAGGAGAGACAACAATGAGAAATCAATCAGAAGGGTTCCAGTGCACTGCGCAGAGCCGAATGGGAAAGGTGTTTCGAGGCTGGTTCCTGTGGAACTGCTGCATCTCAGAGAGTCCTGCAGCCTGAATGCCAGGTTGTCGGAGGAGGTGGGAGCGAAGGCCCCTCTCTGTGCAGAGACGCTTCGGGAAGACAAAGGAGGCAGGACTTATCAGCTGCAGTCTTGTCATCCGCACAGGTGAAGATGCATTTTTAACAATTCAGCCTCGCAGACTCTCGCTATTTATCTCAATAAATGCCAGGGTGACTTTTCTTTCTCTTTTTTATGCTATAAAATGCTCAGGGAGTAGTACGGTGAGAAGATGAAGGATTGACACGCAGGGAAAACTCATTTTTAGAGGTTTCTATAAAGTTTCCCCAGCCGTGCACCCGCTGAGCAGAGCCAAGAGGCCTGGGGGCTGAGAGGGGCAGGGGCAGGCAGGTATGGACTGGGGTGGGGTTGAGCTGAGTTGGGCAGTGGGGTGAGGGAGAGGAGATGGGCAGCTCCGAGGGGAGGGGAGGGGGATAGAGGGGAGAACATTTACAGCGGCCCTGCCTTTAGCCTCACTCCCTCTTAAAAGGGCCCCTGCCTTGAATTCCCACCTTAGATGGACCCACTGCAGCCACCCTCTGACTGCCAACAGCCCCTTGACCTGAGGATTCCACAGGGGACACAGTGTTTGGAGCCTGCATCTCCCTTCCTATGCCTTGCTCTGCCTACCCAGGGCCTTGGGATTCCTGGATGCTCCAAGCCCACTTTGGATCCTATGCAAGCCTCTATCACGTTCCTTCTCCCAAGAACAATCTTCACTGCCGACATGAGCAGCCCTAGGCCACAAGGCAGGCCCAGGGACAGCTGTAGGGAGAGGGTGGAATGGATGGATGGTTCTTAGACCTGCAGGTTGTGTCATCCCATGGGAGCCAGGCTCCAGTGGTTGAGGACAGAGCTGGGGGTGGGCAGAGGAGGGGGACAAGGAGGCCTCCACACACACTCTTGCCCTACAAGTGATAGGATCAGTTCCTATCAATCCCAGCTCAGGTTCCCACCATGCATCCGCCTTTCCCACTGCTTCCAGGACAACATCCTCCCTGATAGCAGCCCAGGGACAGACAGCCCTACTCCCACCTTGTAGGCAAGGAAAGTGGGGGCTCAACAGGATCCCCAGCCTAGATCACATTCAGCTGACAAGAGACACAGGCAGGTTCAGAACCCCATCTGTCTATACCCGGGACCTAGCAGGTGGCAGGGAGGCAGTTCAGCACAGGGGTTTAGAACCTAGATGTGCACCAGAATCCCTGGCTGTGAATCCCACGTCTTGCCCTTGCTATCCAGGTGACCTCAGAGAACCCTTCTCCTCTTGGTGCCTCAGTCTCCTCAACTGCACATTGGGTAATTTGGGTTCCCAGTCCCTTACCGGCAACTCCCAAATTTAATTTGGCTTTAGAACTACTTTGATGGCAAAAACTGACCAATACTCATCTGAGGCTATTTATAGTCTATATTTAAACCACTCAATGCTGAAGAAGTATTACCGGGTTTCATTGCTAGGGTTTGCCCTGGGTTTGCGTGGGGATTGTGGACCTTAAGTAGCTGCTTCAAAGGGTTGTTCTGAAAATTACAGGACCAACCACTCAGTTTCTTCAGCAAATAAATTGTAAGAGCACATAAAGCATGAAGGAGAAACTCTCAATTTAAAGAGACATAGATTTATCAACCAATCACATGTGTCAAATCCACTTGAATCCTTGGTCAAACAAATTATGAAACAAACACAAAAGCAAAACATCTATGAAACCATGGGAAAATTGAATATGGTCTACATACTCGCAGATAGTAAGGACTTCTTGTTAATTTCAGTGAGTATGGTAATGGAGAGCAGTTATGTTTAAAAATTAAAAGTAAAACAGGCATGGGAGGAAAAATAGGTTGTGTCCCCGAGGCTACAATTGAAACTACCACTTTCTCCCACAATCTTTGGCAAGTCGGAACCACAACTTAGTTTTTCTTTCCACCTGTGACGAACAGGATTCCTGGCTCCAAGTAAATATTCAATGAGTGCATGCTCAAAGGTGAAGCAGAGAGAAGCAGTGACTCCCATAGGAATACCCCACAACACACTAGGAGACTGGGGTCTGGAACCTGGTGTCCAGGGCTGTACAGCTCAGTGACTTTTAGCCACGCATGGCTAAAAACAACCTCTGGGCCGGGCACGGTGGCTCACACCTGTAATCCCAGCACTTTGGGAGGCTGAGACAGGCAGATCACAAGGTCAGGAGTTCAAGACCAGCCTGATCAATGGGGTGAAACGACTCTGCTAAAAATATAAAAATTAGCCAGGCATAGTGGCGCATGCCTCTAGTACCAGCTACTCGGGAGGCTGAGGCTGGAGAATCACTTGAACCCGGGAGGCAGAGGTTTCAGTGAGCCGAGATCACACCACTGCATTCCAGCCTGGGCGATGGAGCAAGACTCTGTCTCAAAAAATAAATAAATTAATTAATTAATTAAATTAATTAAATTAATTTTAAAAATGACAAAAACAAAACAAACGAAACAAACAAACAAACACCCTCCAGTGGTTTCAGGAACTGCAAGACACATTGATGGCAGTCAGCATTTGATGCATCAAATTTGTTTAAAATGCACTGAGCAGTGTTGACCATGGATTCCTAGGGTATGAAAAGGGCAGATCTGACCACAGCCATTGGCGGCTCTTCTCCTCAAGAGGCAGCCGCCACTCACCTGAAACACAGGCTGACCTTGCGACTTGGTTGATCAATAGAATGAAGTAAAATTGGCACTGTGCACTGACAGAAACATGGCAAGAAATTTGCGAGCAACGTCTAGAAAAAAATGGCAAGAAAACTGTTAGAGGAGGTGGGAAAGGCAGAGAGGAAGCTCCTACAGCAGGTGTGAAAAATAAAGACTCATGGTGTGTAGTTGCAGAGTAACAGACAGTACTTTGGAAGATGGAAAGTATATGGAATGAACCCGCAGACCTTGGCAAAATGATTTCCAGAAAGAATAATCAAAGTGTCTGTGATAGTTAATTTTATGTGTCAGCTTGACTAGCCAGGGGATACCCAGATATCTGCTTAAACATTATATTTGGGTGTGTCTGTGAGGGCGTTTCTGGGAGAGATTGCTATTTGAATTGGTGAACTGAGGAAGGCAGATGGCCCTCCTTGATGTCAGTGGGCATTATCTAACCCCTTTAGGGCCTGAGCAGAATAAAAAGGCAGAGGAAGGTTGAATCCACTCTCTGCCTGACTGCCCGAGATGGGACATCAATCTCTTGCCCTCATCATTTCTAGTTCTCAGGCCTTCAGACTTGGACTGGAGTCTACACTGTTGCCTCTCTAGCTCTCAGGCCTTTACGCTATGCCATCAACTTTCTTGGGTCTCCAGTTTGTAGATAACAAATTTGGGGACTTCGCAGCCTTCATCATCATCATCATCATCTGAGCTAATTCCTTTTTTTTTTTTTTTTTTTGTGATGGAGGCTTGCCCTGTCACCCAGGCTGAGTACAGTGGCATGATCTCAGCTCACTGCAACTTCTGCCTCCCGGGTTCAAGTGATTCTCCTGCCTCAGCCTCCCAAGTAGCTGGGATTACAGGTGTGCACCACCACGCCCAGCTAATTTTTGTATTTTTAGTAGAGATAGGGTTTCACCATGTTGGCCAGGCTGGTCTTGAACTCCTGACCTCAAGAGATCCATCTGCCTCTACCTCTCAAAGTACTGGGATTGCAGGAATGAGCCACCACGCCTGGCCTGAGCTAATTCCTTGTAAGAAATTTTATTACATTTATAGAGGGGAGGGAGAAGAAGTACAGCCAGGAGCCCAAGGAGGGGGCCAAGACCATGGAGAACAATGTACTCCCAGAAGGCAGACCTGGGCCCCAGTCAAGGGCATCCCTGCTTCTGCAGTGGCAGAACCTGGCAATATTTGCCCACCAGGGTTCCAAGATGGTATGGACCATTCTCTTGTCATTTTAGTTTCTGGATCTCTTGATTGAGAGAGTCGTGCTCAGGGAGCCTCAGCCACCTAAGGACCTGATTTGATCGTGAGATCCAGGACATTCTGGCTTATGCTGTCATTGGGTGAGATTTGGGAGATCCTGAGGATATTTGCATGTGAAAGTAATGTAATGATTACGGCCAGAGGGAGGATAGTGCCACAGGGCAAAAATGGACGCAAGGCTTTCCAGCTCTTTACACCAACAGATGAAGTTTATTATTGCACTGTCTGTCAGCAAGAATGAGTTTGTCAGATCGTTTTCCTTCCCAGCGTCTTATCTGAAGGGCTAAGGGGGACACACCTGCTCATGGCTCCTTACTGGTGTCTATGCATTTTATCCTCACAGCATCCTCTGACGGGCGGGACTGTGATTGTTCCCATTTCACAGATGAGGAAACTGTAGAACAGGAAATGGAGTTACTTCCCCGAGGCCACACAGCTGGTCAGGAAATGACCAGGATTCACACCCAGTCAGGCTGCCCCGTGGCCTGCCTGTCCTCTTCACCCCCCTGCCCCCGGTACTGCCCAGCCCTGGTGCTGTGGCTGGGTCACATGTAGGCAGAGATGGTGCCCCCTTGGCCCTGGTGCAGGTGGTGGGCTGCGGGCAGCAAGATGCCCCCTAGACAGCAGTGTTGTCCCTCCCCCAGGGCGCCGGGCAAAGATTCCCTGATGAAGGGGAAGACTGCCAGTGTGGCCTGCTCTGTGCGGCACACCCTCATGGCTGGCATCTAATGAAGGGGTCTGGCTGTTAGGGCTCCCAGTCTGCTATTATCATCCCAGCCACTGGCCTGTGTGCCTCCTCAGGACATCTGCACACACGGGTCATTCCAGGCTCATCTTCTAGGAGGTCACAGGGGCCAGCCAGGTGACCCGGTGGGCCTCCTGCCCTGGGAAAGGGAACCGCGTCCATTCTAAGCCTCCCAGGCCCTTTTACCCTTTAGTTCAGAGCAGGGCGGGCTCTGCAGCCTCTTCTGTGTTCTCCCCTGAATCCTCAAGGGGTGAGACTTTCTTTGGGTTGTTAGAACAGGTGTGTCTCTGACCCCCGTTAAACACAGATACAAGAGAGAAGTGGGGAATCCTTTATAAAGACATGATGAAATCCTTTACAAAGACCTGGTAAAATGAGATCATCACATCCCCTGATTCTCACATCACTCACCTCGCTCCTCCCAGGGGCACTGGCACCCCCCACCTTCCCCTTTCTCAAGTCCCCACGAGGGACCAGCCCCCAGGCCTTGGAAGCCCCAAGCTCTGAAGCTGGGGTGGGGAAGGCAAAAACAAAGGGTCTCGATGCCTCTGTCTGAGAACAGACCAGGAGGTGCTCATTGCAGGAGTTGGCTCAATGCTTTATTAACTTCTCATAAAGCCAGACAGCCTGTCATAGAAACACTGGTGTCATTGACAATTTCTCCAATGCCCCATTTAGACACAGTCATTACCCAAAGGCCCCCAGGTGTTTTGAGAACAACCTAACAATATGGCTACTGCCTCATGTGCATGCGGAATGATGTTTCCTCAGAGCCCTGTGCATGTTGCACGTGTTTCTTATTTTAAAACCAAGAGGGTCTCAGCTGTGTGAGAGAGCAGAGACTCTGCCATCTTAGAGCAGTTGGGTGGAATGGGACTGGAAATTTCTTTAGACCTAGGGGTTGCCTGGCAGGTAGAGTGACCAAGTACCTGGGACTACTGGGGGACTTCCTGGGGCAGGGGACTATGAGTGCTAAAACCAGGACGGTCCTGGGCACACTGGGATGGTTGGACACCCTATGGGCACAGACAGAAGCCCAGGTCAGGTGTCGTGTCAGTCAAGAGCAGCGTGCTGAGTCAGCCGATACAGGCTGAGCTCCGGGGGGAAGTCACAATATGAATTTGATGATAAAAAGGCAGCATTTCCTGGGCTGTTACCATGTGCCAGGTAATATTCGCAGCACTTCGTGTTTGTTTACACATGCACTACTCTTAGTGTCCTTCAAGGTGTTTTTGTTCCTCTGTAGCTTATGAAAAACTAGAGATACAGAAAGGTAAAGTGAACTTCCCAAGGTCCCGCAGTGAATAAGTGGCAGAGCCATGATTTGATCCTGTGTCCCACAGTCTATTCTCATAGTCACAGTGATAAACTTCAGACTCCCCAGCCAGGCACAAAACGCCCCCCACTGATCGACTTCATCCTCGCATGTATCAGTTAGCTTCTGCTGCATAACAGACCATCCCAAAATACAGTGGCTTCAACCAGCAAACATTTCTTATGTCTCATGATTCCATGGATTGGTTGGGCAATTCTTCCCGTCTCGACAGGCTCCACTGGGGTTGGATGGTCTCAGGTGGCCTCATTCACCTGTCTGGGTCTCAGCTGGGACAGCAGGGAGGACTTGATGGCTGGGGCCTCACCCCACATGATCTCTTATCCTCCAAGATACCAGCTCAGACTTATCCACATGGTGGTGGCTGCAGGCTTCCCAGGTACTGGAAAGGGCTAGGGCTTTTCAACCTGTTGTTTGTGCTTATTGATGTCCCGTTTTGCAAAAGCAAAGTCACCAGGCCAAGTCCAGGTTCAAGGTGTGGAGAAACAGCAACATCCTAGAGCAAAGGGCACGGCTTCAGAGGTGGGGGGAATTTGTGGCCGCGTTGCAATCTGCCACACTGAGTCACCTCCCTCCACCTATCCCCACCTGTCTGCTGTGGGGCTCCCAGAAGGTACCCACCTTTCTCTCACCACTGGACACACAGGCATGCACTGCTCTCTGCCGGGAGTGCTTCTCCCTCAACTTCCGCTGGCCAGCTCTTTTTTATCCTTCAAAACTCAGCTCAGGGGACACTTCTCCTGGGAAGTCTTCCCTGACCACTTCCCAGAAACCCAGCAGGCTGGGTTAGGGCCTCCCTGGCTTTCCTTCTGTGTCCCCTTCTCAATCCTCTCACACCACTTCCCCCTTCTAGGAGGCCGGGAGGCCCTGAGGTCAAGAGCAGCAACTTATAGCCCCAGTGTCCAGTCCAGAGGAGGGGCTCAGTAAACACTGAGGGAAGGAGGGAGGGAGAGAAGGAGGGAAGAACTGAGGCTTGGATAAAAAGGTCAGGGTAACCAGGGGATGGAAGCCAGGCCAGTGACCAGGCAGGGCCAGGCCCAGGCTGTGTTACCAGCTGTGAGGAGGCGTCTTGACCCTGAGCCAAAAGTCTGCTAGCCCTCCTGCTCAGGAACCCCTCCACCTCCGTCATAGATAAGCCTGACCCACAAAAGGAGCTGAACACCTGACTGGAGTTGGGGAGTGGGGACCTGGAAGGACTCAGAGGCCAGGAGGTTGCAATATTGATGGAATGCCAAAAAGAGCCAGGCACTGGGACTACAGCAGGAAATCAGACAAACGGATCCTGGCGGGGGAGTCAGACACTGTCTTGTTAATTACAGTGAAATCAATGACCCCAGCAGGCAGCCAGGGAGGAGATGGATAACATGGTTTGATCTGGTCCCAGGTGAGATCCTGGGAGGCTTCCCTGAGGAGGTGATGGTTGAACTGAGGAGGCATTTGTGGAGGAGGGGAGAGGAAGGGAAAGCATTGAGTGGGAATGGTGGGTGGTCAGAGCACGCCTGAGGGGCCGAAGGAGACACAGACTAGAGTCTCAGGAGGGAAGCAGCAGCTTAGCCCCCAGGGAATAAAGGAGGGAGCCCTTCCTGGGGGCATGATGCTCCCCAAAATCAACAACAAGAATAATAGTAAGTGCTTCATTAGCACCTGCTGGAGCCAGGTGTGGAAATGTTTCCCACGTTTACTCATTTAATTCCATAGTTATTGTCCCCATTGCAAAGAGGAGGAAGCTGAGACCCATAGGAGTTGAGTAATTTGCCCAGTGTCAAACCGGGTTTCAAACTCAGTGTTGCTTCAGAGGCTGGGCTTGTAGCCCTGACCTACGGCCTGTGATCAGAGAGTCACTCTACAAGCGATCTTAAAGCAGCTGGTGTGTGCTGTTGGTGCTGAGGGTGTAGAGGGGAATAATCAAGGCACGGTCCCTGCCCTGGGGACAGGGGAGGTTGATGTTCTAACCTTGACAAAGAAGTAAATCACAAATGTCAGATGGAAATCCATGCTATGTGCAAATAAAGGAGCACAATGTGGCAGAAGTATTAGTGGGGGATGTGGGGACAGAGCTGGATGGGTGTCTGCAGAGCCCCTAGGAGGAAGTGACATTTGTGCTGAGATCTCAATGCCATGAGAGGATGAGGAAGAGCTTCCCAGGGAGAGGAAAGGGCAGGTGCAAAGGCCCTGAGGCAGGAATAGATTCCACATATTTGAGAAACTGAGTATGTTAGCCTGTTCTCACATTGCTATAAAGAAATACTTGAGGCTGGGTAATTTATAAAGAAACGAGGCTTCATTGGCTCACGGTTCCACAGGCTGTACAGGAAGCATGGAAGCTTCTGCTTCTGGGGAGGCCTCAGGAAACTTACAATCACGGCAGAAGGCACAGGGGAAGTGGGCGCAGCTTCCATGGCCAGAGCCGGAGGAAGAGAGGGCAAAGCGGGAGGTGCTACCCACTTTCAAATAACCAGATCTCCTGAGAACTCACTCACTATACAGTACCAAGGGGGGGTGGTACTAAACCATTCATGAAAACTACCCTCATGATCCAATCACTGCCCACCAGGCCCTACCTCCAACACTGAGGATTACAATTCAACATGAGATTTGGGTGAGATCACACACCCAAATCCATATTACTGAGCATAGGTCAGTGTAGTGGAAACAGTAAGAAGGGCAGAGGGCAGGAGATAAGGTCAGAGGGGCAGGCAGGGACAGATCCTGTGGGCCTTGGGGCTACATGTGCTGCCATCCTCTGAGTGCCCTCCAAACCCACCCTCAGCCTCCTGCCAGAAGACTGACTTACGTGGATGGCATCAACAGGGCTCCTGTGCCTTCCTGTGCCCCAGCTTCTGTGGGTTCTGCAAGCACCAGAGGAGACCAAGGACCGGGAGTAGAGAGAGGACGATTGCTTATTCCCCGGCTCCCTGCCTCTGAGCCACAGCAGCAATGGCTGCATTTCTCTCCCATGGCCCCAGCTCCATCAGATGGCTCCTCTCCCGAGGCTGCAGCTCTCTCTGGGGTCTGGTGACAGCTTCCTCTTTTGGTCCCTTCAGTACTAAGATGAAAACAGCCTCCCACTGTTGCCTGCCCCAGGGGTCTCACCATCCCCTGCTGGCTTCCTGTATCCCTGCCACACCTTGGAGAATCGTCCCTCCATTCCACTCCCTTCAGTTCTCCCCACGTGGGTCATCTGCTCCCTGCCAGGACCGTGGTTTTCACTCCATCTTGAGGCATTCAGATTTTGTTTTTAAACACTAGGAGTTTAAAGCAGGAACAGGGCTTAATTTGAATCCAAAGTTTGCTAAGATGTCCCTGCCTGCCATGGAGGAGGGACAGGAAGTGGGGTGAGAATGAACGGGGAACATGTTGGGGCTACTGCAGGGTTCCACAGAGTTTGATGGGATTTGGTCTAAGGTGGAGGCAGTGGAGACGGATGGGGCCTAGGTCAGGCAGGACCAACAGGCAGAGCAACTGAGCTCGTGTAGGATCCTGTGGCCCCAGACCAGGGAGACGGTAGGGCCAGGATCCGGGCTCTGAGCTAGTAATGGGTCTCCAGGAGACTAGCATGCCAGGATGCTGGAGAAGGAGCACTAGACACTGGGCCCGCCAGGGTCTGGGAAGGCAGGACCAGGGGCACTAATGAGAGCTATGAGCCTCTTGTGATGTCCTTTAGTGCAGGGGCCCCCAAACCTCAGGCCACATTAGTAACTGGGCCATATAGCAGGAGGTGAATGGTGGGCAAGCATGAGTGAGAGAGGCTCCATCTGTATTTACAGCCGCCCCCCATTGTTCACATTACTGCCTGAGCTCCACCTCCTGTTAGATCAACAGTGGCATTAGATCCTCATAGAAGTGCAAACCCTACTGTGAACTACAGGTGCGAGGGATCTAGGTTGTGTGCTCCTTATGAAAATCTAGTGTCTGATGATCTGCCGCTGTCTCCCATCACCCCCAGATAGGACCATCTAGTTGTAGGAAAACAAGCTCAGGACTCCCACTGATTCTACCTTATGGTGAGTTATATAATTATTTCATTATATATTATAATGTAGTAATAGAATTAAAAAAGTGCACAATAAATGTAATGCACCTGAATCATCCCAAAACCAAAATCCCCGCCCCGGTCCGTGGAAAAATTGTCTTCCCCAAACCAGTCCCTGGTGCCAAAAAGACTTGGGACTGTTGCTTTAGTGGGGACGTTGGGAAGCCATATAGTCCCCAGCCCTGAAGCCTGCATCTAAAACAGCAGCCATCAATTGCTTCACACATACACATACCCCTGGTAGTATCACTGCACAGAGTTGATCAGTGATGCAGCTGGTCCTTCATCACCTGTTCCTGAATGGGGTCTCACACCCTGTCCTGTTTGGCTCCATGGCCTGTGCTCTCTGCTCTGAGCTGGCAGCAGACCAGGTGCTGAGCATCCAGGGGTGACAAGAGGTGGGATCACCTAGGAGCTGTCACAGAGACCTCAGTGGAGATGGGGCACGTGTCAGCAGGAGGGAGGCAGGAACTGCAAGGTTGTACCCTGGACAGGACAGGCCAGCCTGGGAGCTGGATGCTTAGCTGAGACACCCAACAATAGACTCTGCTGGGTGCACGCGTGAGCACTGAGCTGCAGCGGTTCTCGGCGTTTTGGCCTGTCAGCACCTGGGAATGATCAGAATCCCAAAAAAGCCCTCATTATTTCTCCCAGGGCAGTGGTGCCCTTTGGAAAAATGGACGTTTCCTGCGAGATCATCCCCTGAAGCTGTGTTTGTCATAGGCTATTGTGCAAACCCATGTTTGGCCCATTTTTTAAAAAAAATATGAATTATCCATTTGACTGGCTTTAATGCTCCTTCTCCAAACTCTCAAAATGTGTCTGATATCAGGAGCCTGGAGAGGAGCCATAAAGCATCACAGGGGAGTGGCCTGGCTGGGTCCAGCCTGGGACTCTGAGCTCCTCGTGCTGCCCCATGGGGAAGGCCAGCATGGGCAGACAAGGGGAGGGTCTGGGTGGGGTGGGGTCAACCTGCTGGGGGCTTAAAACTGCTCAGGACGCTGATCACCCCAGGGTAGCCACCTGCCATAGCCTGTTTGGGCTGCCATAAAGAACTACCATAGACCAGGGCTTAAACAACAAACATGCACCTCTCACAATTCGGGGGGCTGAGAAGTGTGGGTTGGGACTCAGGCTATGGGAAGAACCTGCTTCTGGTTCAGAGGTGGCCCTTCTCCCTGTGTCCTCACATGGCAGAAGGGTCCAGAGAGCTCTTGGGAGACACTTTTATAAGGACACTAATCCCTTCCATGAGGATTCAACCTTTGAGTCACTTCCCAAATGTCCCACAACCAAATACCATCTCCTTGGGGAAGAGGTTTCAACATAAGAATTTCAGGGGAGGCCGGGCGTGGTGGCTCAAGCCTGTAATCCCAGCACTTTGGGAGGCCGAGACGGGTGGATCACGAGGTCAGGAGATCGAGACCATCCTGGCTAACACGATGAAACCCCGTCTCTACTAAAAAAAAATACAAAAAACTAGCCGGGCGAGGTGGCGGGCGCCTGTAGTCCCAGCTACTCGGGAGGCTGAGGCAGGAGAATGGCGGGAACCCGGGAGGCGGAGCTTGCAGTGAGCTGAGATCCGGCCACTGCACTCCAGCCTGGGTGACAGAGCGAGACTCCGTCTCAATAAAAATAAAAAACTAAAAAAAAAAGAATTCAGGGGAATACAAGCATTGAATCCAGGGCACACCCAAGTGTCTCTCCTGTCAGAGGCCGCAAAGAGAGATGCTGGGATCTGCAGGAAGGCTCATTCATTCCACCAAGGCTCACTGAGGCCCTACTGTGTGCAGGCCTAGGGGTGCAGCAATGAACAGACGAGGTTCCTGCCCTCAGGAGCAGACATTATGGAGTCAGGAGGAAGATACAGGTAAACAATGCATCAGCAAGACTGTTCCAGGTAGGGACAGGTGCAGGGAAGAAAGGAAAACTGGGTGACACTATGGAGATTGACTCACAATGGGGATTAGACAGACACCACCTTAGAATGTGGGGACAGGGAACATCTCTCTGAGAAGTGACCTTCAAGCTGAGACCTGAAGGACAAAGAGGAACAGGCATTTGAATGGCAGATGGCATGGCAAGATGATATTGTTTGGCTGTGTCCTCACCCAAATCTCTCACCTTGAATTCCTGCATGTTGTGGGAGGGACCCGGTGGGAGGTAATTGAATTATGGCGGCAGGTCTTTCCTGTGCTGTTCTCGTGAGAGTGAATAAGTCTTATGAGATCCGATGGCTTTAAAAAGGGGAGTTTCCCTGACAAGCTCTTTTTTTTTTTTTTTTTTGACGGAGTCTTGCTCTGTTATCAAGGCTGGAGTACAGTGGTGTGATCTCAGCTCAGGGCAACATCTGCCTCCTGGGTTCAAGCAATTATCCCCCCTCAGCCTCCCAAGTAGCTGGGATTACAGGTGCCCACCATCACACCTGGCTAATATTTTGTATTTTCGGTAGAGATGGGGTTTCACCATGTTGGTCAGGGTGGTTTTGAACTCCTCTCCCCAAGTGATCCACCCGCCTCGTCCTCCCAAAGTGCTAGGATTACAGGCATGAGCCACCGTGCCCGGCCCAAGCTCTCTTGTCTGCCACCATGTGAGATGTGCCTTTCATCTTCTATCATGATTGTAAGGCCTCCTCAGCCACGTGAAACTGTAAGTTTATTAAGCCTGTTTTGTAAATTGCCTGGTCTCAGGTGTGTCTTTATTAGTACTGTGAAAATGGACTCATACACAGGCCAAGCATGGCAGTGGCGGGGGCCAAGATTGAGCCAGGAGAAGAAACAGAGATGGAAAAAGGGGTGTGGATAAGTGGAGGAGGGAGACCCACCCCCAAGGGGGCCTAAACTGACATCCCCCCTGGAATGCTCTCTGCCCAACCCTTCCCCTGACTCCTCCTCATCTATCAGGGCTCAGTTGAAATGTGCCTTCTTCCAGGAAGCCTTCCCTGAATCCCCCAGAGCCGTTTGGAAGGGTGGAGGTGTGTTATTCACAGACTTACCCCTTGCCCTTTTCTTTGACATTCAAGCTGCGGGTAAACCGTTGCTTTATTTTATTTTCAAGCAGACTTTCTGATGGTCCCAACAATCCTCACCTCCTGCTTGCATACTTCTGTATAATTTCCTCTCTGAGTGCAGGCTGGACATATTGCCTCCTGTGTGTGAAATAGAACATTCCAGAAAAGACGGGATTTCCTTCTAATACTAGATTATAAAAGACTGTGGCTACCATTCAAGTGCTTTTCCTCAAGCTCTTCGATTGCTCAGCATGGGATCAGCCAGGTGCCATGTTGCAAGACAGCTCTGTGGAGGGGCCACCTGAGTAGACTGGGAAGTAGATGCTCCCGGAGTCAGCCCTGAGTTGACCACAGCCCTGGCCATGGCCTCCCTTGCAGCCATGTGAGAGACCTGGAACTTCAGGCATCCAGGTAAGCTCTGCCCAGATCCCTGCATTGTGAGATAATGTTTGTTGTTTTAAGATGTTAAATTTTGAGGTTGTTTGTTATGCGGCAATAGATAACTAATATAGTCATTCACCTTCTTACAATCCCATTATGGTTCCTCATTGCCTTCTGGATAATTTTCAAAATCCCTTTAAGTAGGATTCTCAACAGCTTGAGATTGCAATCTTGTCTTAATCTCATGTATGCATTCAACACCTAGTACATAGTCTGACTTATAATAACTATATACAGGCCAGGCATGGTGGCTCACCCCTGCAATCCCAGCACTTTGGGAGGCTGAGGCAGGCAGATCATGAGGTCAGGAGATCAGGACCATCCGGGTTAACACGGTGAAACCTTGTCTGTACTAAAAATACAAAAAAGTAGCCAGGCGTGGTGGCAGGCCCCTGTAGTCCCAGCTACTCGGGAGGCTGAGGCAGGAGAATGGCCTGAACCTGGCAGGCAGAGCTTGCAGTGAGCTGAGATTGTGCCACTGCACTCCAGTCTGGGTGACAGAGCGAGACTCTGTCTCAAGAAAAAATAAATAACTGTATATAATTTGTGAAAGGAAGAGAGGAAAGAGAAGAGGAGGGAAGGGAAGGGAAGGGAAGGCAAAGTGGGGGGAGGGGAGAGGGGATGAGCAAGGGGGGGAGGAGAGAAGGAAGGAAGGGGAAGGGAAGGGGAGAAGGAAGTGAGGGGAGGGAAGAAAGAAGGGAAAGAAGGGAAGGAAAGGAAGGAAGGGAGGGGGGAAAGAATATTAAAATTAATGTTTTTCAGTACTCCATTATGTACAACCTTCAGAATTCATTGAGAGTGATCATCCAAAAAACTAGGTGGGACATGATTTGTCTAAGCTACTCAGAGAATCATGTTCCTTTTGCCACAGTAACTGGTTCAACCAGTGCAAACTCTAGGATTTTTGCTGAGAATTCTGTGAGGTAGATGTCTCTATCTTTCAGAATGGTTGGGATAAGGACCTTGAACTGAAACCTAACGCAGCCACTTTATCACCATGAATAAAACCAGCCCGAGGCCAAAATCAATATATAAAGGTGGGTATAGTAGAGAAAACTATCAAGAAGTGAACCTGACACCCTGATCAAACCACTCCTGAAGCCCACATCTGGAATTTTTTGGTTCCATTGGTCAGTAAACTCCTCTATTGTTTTGGGGAATTTGTGTTTTGCTTTCTGTTTCTAGAAACTGAAAAGCTTCCTTTTCATAGAAGTTTCTATCTTCAAAAGTCTTCAGTCTGTTGTTCTCTACTCAGCTCAGCTGTCTGACTTGGTTACTCAATTCTTCCTTGTACTAGGCTCTTCTACTTGTCCTAGGTTAGAAGCTTCTCCTAGGAACACAAAACTGAAAAGCAGCCCCCAATTTAAAGGGCCTGTTATTTCTGTGGGCTGAATTGTGTCCTCCCAAAATTCACATATTGAAGTCCTAACCCCCAGTGTGATTGTATTTGGAGATAGGGCTTTTAGGAGGTAATTAGGGTAAAATGAGGTCTCAAGGGCAGGGCCCTAATCCTATTGGATTGGTGGCCTTATAGGAAGAGAGAAGAGTGAGATCTCACTCTCTCTACACATATAGACACCAGGGAAAGGCCTTGTGAGGACATAGCAAATAGGCAGGCGTCTGCAACCCAAGCAGAGAGCCCTCACCTACACTGATCCTGCTGGCACCTTGATCTTGGACTTCCAGCTTCCAGAACTGTGAGAAAATAAGTTTCCGTGGTTTAAATCACACAGGCTAGGGGATTTTGTTCTGTTGTGGGGTTGTGTTCTAGCTGTCTACGCTGACTAAGACAAGCAGCTCACGAAGCGCCAGGCGTCACTGTTCTGGCAGAGGTGTCTAGGGCGTGGAAGGCAGAACAGCTACTTTCTCCTAGTAGGATCAGGGAAAGCTTCAGGAAGGAAGTGACACCTGAGCTAGTCTCTGGTGGGTGCTGGAACTTTCACCAGGTGGTGAAGGAAGCATATTCCAGACAGAGAAGACACAGGTACAAACGCCCAGACCTGAGGAGGTTCCTAATACACTGAGACAATTTCTATCACAGCCAGAGGTGAGGAGCCATGCAGGGCAGGGGCAGAGCCAGGACAGAGGCAGAACGAGGACAGAGGCAAGGCTGGGAGCGCCCTTGGATCAGCAAGTAATCAAATGCCGTGCTAAGGGGATCAGACTCCGTCTCTATGCCAGGGGGCCCTTTAGAAACCTTGAAGCAGTGAAGGAGCCACGTGGTCTTTGAAGGAGCTAGGGTCCTAAAACCTCCAAGCTCTTTTGTGGCTTGAAAACGCTGTGAGCCAGCAAAGCCAGCAACAATGAATGAATTTCACTGGGTGAAAGTTAATAGACTTGTTTGAATTGAGGTTGCACAAACAGATTTGAGGTTTCATGAAATCCTGGGAGGAAGCTGGGGGCAGATCACGGAGACCAGAGCTGGTGGGGGAGATCAGGGCCACAGTAAATTAGGCTTTCTCGTGTGGTGTCACGTAGAAACACACGGCCAAGCACTGGGATTAGTTTTCCTAGGAACAGCCTCCCCATCCAGCTTTCGTCACCCACCAGATGTGGCTGCAGAGCCCAGACCTCTCACTGCTTCTGCTGGGAATTTACATACAGACTCCCCAGGAGCAGCCCCCAAGACCAGCCCCAGTGAAATCAAACCTTTTCCCCTTTTATTTTAGAGCCTTTAGAGTCAGACTTCCCCTTGGGAGATGATAGATGCTCATCTCATCAAATCGGTAGAAGCCAGCAACTCTCACAGCAGTGGATAGAGATCTTTGAAGGAAAATGTCAGGCCAATAAAACATCACAGGCAGTTTGGCTTCCTAGGTAACAAGGAATAATGATGATGGGCTCCTAATTCCCCCAGCAAGGCAGAGCTTTGGAGATCTCCAGTGGAGGTGAAGTTAAAAGGCTTCTCCTGAACCTAATCAGGAAAAGTGTCCTCAAACGACCCCATGTGGTGGATGCTATCACAGCAGCCCCACTGGACAGATGAGGAAACTGAGGCCTAGATAAGCCAAGTTCTCCTCTGGTGAGGGCCTGGTTCCTGGCCTGACAGACTCCAGCCGGCACGTTCTGTACCACTCTGCTCACTAGGCAGGAAGCAGGAGCCTGCAATGTTAGGTCCTCCAGAACCTCAAAGCGGTGTTTGTCATGGGATCAGGGTCCAGGAGTCCTGCGTTTGAATTCCAGCTCAGTCTCCAGAAAATTGGAATAATAGTCCTAAGATCATAGCATTTTGCAGGGGGTTAAAGGGCAAATGTGTATAATGTGTGGAGCATAGGGTTTTGCACAGAAAAGATCCTCGGTGGGTGCTGACTCCCTTCTTTCTTTCTCCCATTTATAGATGAGGAAATAAAGCCCTCTGTTATAATATCATCAGAGTACTAAAGATGATATTAGCAGCTCTAAAAACTTCGCCCTAACATTTAAGGGTCTGCTATGATAAAAGTTGATTTATCTCCCATGTAAAGTTGAGGATAGGTCTTACCGATGGGTAGGTGGCTGTCTGCAGGGGGCAACCTTTGACCCATGCCCCTTCCAACTTGTAGCTCTGCTCTACAATCTTCAACACCTGGTTTGTGAGGTCAAGGTCGTCTGGCTCATCTGTATTGGGCTGGCAGAAAGGGAAGGAGCTCCTAATGTGAGGTTCTCAAGGGCCCGAGGTGGAAGCAACACATGTCACTCCTGCTCACATGCAATTGGCTGGAACACAGTCCCATAGTCCCACATACGTACAGAGGAGGCTGGTGGGCATAGTCTTGCTGTGTGCACAGGAGCTAAAAAGAAAACATATTTCATGAACAGCTGAACAGTCTACGTCACACCTGGAGAAGTGAAATTATGTCCGAGGAAATCCAGCACGTCAATAGTTGAGCCCAGTTTAGAGCTTAGGTTCCCCGTGTGCACCCGGATCCCAGGCTCCTCCCTCCACATGTTGTGCTCCAGAGTCAGGCAGAGTCACAGGTGGCCAGCGGAACCTCAGACATGGGTTCACCTGAGTAGGGGGAAGGAGGCGCACAGGGGACCAACCTGCTGTCTCTGCTGCCTGGAGGAATCACAGGTAAGGGACGGAAAGCCCCAACTCCAGGGCTCTGGGCTGTGAAATGGGTCCAGATGCAGAGTTGGCCTCAGGCAGCCATTGGGAACAGCTTCCTCACCTGCCCCACCACGCTGCAGGGAGAGGATTCATCGTATGGGAGTGTGCGAGGGTGAAGGGAGATTTGACACCCTCATTGCTCCCCTTTTCCAGTTCCCACTCCTTTCAGGGCCCTGCTTTCTGAAGGGCAGGTCTGATGTAGTCAAGCTAAGGACTTTGGACAACGTTAGTTCCAGGGACCTCTCCTTCCCAGGGGTGTTTGAAAACAATAGGAAGCTGGGGAAAGGGGAAGACAATCATGCGGAAGTGAGTCCCTCTCATCAGACAGGTGAGGATGTGACACTCTGATAGGGGATGCTTTATAAATATGTGTCCCCACCCAGGCATCCCACCTGTAGGAATTTAACCCTTGGAAACAATCAGGGACGCACACAGAGATCTAACGCATAGGATGTTGCTTGTAATAGCTAAAGAGCAACACACAATAATCTAATAATCTGGAAATAATCTATACACCTCAAGAGTTAGGTAGAGTTATTTATGTTATATCCACACAAGTGAAAACTAGGCAATAATTCCACATTTCAAAATTATCCTGTGGAAGATGTTAAGTGGCAAAGCAAGATTTTTATGGCATAGTAAATGTAAACAGAAGATTATAGAACAGTATGCTCTATACAGTATGTTATCCTTTTTGTAGAAAAAATGTAATTATACAAACACACACACACACATATATATATAGATATACACACACACACCAATGTTTGATAGAAGTTATCATTGGGTAATGGGATTGTGAGTGATTTTTCTTTTGTCTTTTTCTTTCTTTCTTTTTTGGTTTGTTTGTATCTTCTATGATGAACATGAATAATTTTTCAAGGAGGAAAAATGTGTTCTCAAATCAAGAGGTTTGGGAGTTTTCATTGGCATCCTCAGGACAGGGTAATACCTCAGAACAATGAAATTCTGTCCTTCTTTGACTTTAGGTTTTAGTAATCAAGAGTGTCTGAAACACAGCCAAAGCTACAGAGGTAAAGCCTGGGCTTCTTTTGCCTTGGAGATCCTTGGTAATTGTATTTTTTGAATTTTTCAAAGTGTTCTTGTGTCTTAGCCCATTTTCCATTGCTATGATATAATACCTAAGACTGGGTAATTTATAATAAACAGAAATGTATTTGACTCATGGTGCTGGAGGGTGGAAAGTCCAAGAGCATGGTGCCAGCATCTGGTGAGGGCCTTCATGCTGTGTCATCCCATAACAGAAGGCAGAAGAACAAGAGAGTACATGCAAGAGAGAGAGAGAGAGAGCATGAAGGGCCAGGCTCACTTTTGTAACAACCTACCCTGAAAATAACAAACTCATTTCCATGATAACAACATTAATCCACTTATGAGATCTCTGCCCTCATGATTCTATCACCTCTTATTAGGATTCACCTCCCAACACTGTTGTATTGGGAGTTAAGTTTCCAATATGTGAAATTTTTGGGACACATTTAAGCACATCAAATATCATCTTGATTTCAGCTTTCTGACTTATAATTCCAATCAACTTTTGTTTCCTTGATTAGATTGAGTATATGTGAAAGAGTTCAACAACACTGTATTAGTCAGCCCTTGCTTTATAACAAACAACCACAAACACTGGTGCCACATACTACAATCAGTATGTATTTCTCACACATCCACAGGTTGGTGGCTCTGAGACACAGATCAGATACAAATCCGGCCCCATGTACTCCTTACCCTCCTAGAACCAGAGAGATAGACAGGGCGTCTTCTTCTCATGAAAATGGCAGGGGCACAGGATGGTACACAGGAACACACAGTGCACCTTAAGGCCTAGATTCTGAATTGACAATGATCACCTTTGCCCACATACCATTGTCTAAAAGAAGTCATGGGCTGAAACCAAAGTCAAGAGGCTAGGAGGTTTACTCTGCCTTCTGTAGGAGTAGCTGCAGTCATGTGGCAGAGTGCTTGGGTCCAGAGAAAGATGGAAAATTGGGACCAGTTCTCTAATAGAACATCTCATATCCACAAATGGCCGCTGCAGTCAGGTCATGGTGCAAGATGGCTAAGCACACTTTGGACACTTTAAAAATGACAATATTCCTCCTGATTCTAAAAGCAATAGAGGCGTATAGAGAACATGAATATCACCATAATTCCATTTCCTCAGATGACCCCTGTTAGGATTTTGCTGCATGTCCTTGCAATATGCGCATCAATTTACATACTCAAATAAACATAAGCATATATTTACATTAACAAAAGTGGGAGCATACTTTATTTGGTTTTGTACACTACATTTTTCACTGAGTCTCATTTTTTGAGCTTTTTCTTGCATGATTAGATATTCTTTTGGAACCAGGCTTTTTCAAGGCTGTACTGTATTTTAAAGTTGCACTACAAATTACCTAGACCTTCACACTCCAATGTGGTAGCTGCTAGCCACATGTGGCTGTTGAGCACTGGAAATGTGACTGATCTGAATTGAAATAAATATAAGCATGAAAACTGTACATTCAGGCTGGGCACTGTGGCTTATGCCTATTATCCCAACACTTTTGGATGCTGAGGCTGGTGGATCACCTGAGGTCATGAGTTCAAAACCAGCCTGGCCCACATGGCAAAATCCCGTCTCTATGAAAAATACAAAAATTAGCCAGGCATGGTGGCACATGCCTGTAATCCCAGCTACTCAGGAGGCTGAGGCAGGAGAATCACTTGAACCCAGGAGGCAGAAGTTGCAGCGAGCCGAGATCACACTGCCCTCTAGCCTGGGCAATGGAGTGAGACTCAAAAAAAGACTATACTTTCAGGGGTCATTTCTGTAGTCTGAAATAAATGTAAGCATAAAATACAAATCAGATTTTGAAGACTTGGCACACATAAAAAAGAAGGTACAATATCTCTCTAATAATTTTTATATTGGTTACAAGTTGAAACACTATTTTGGATATATTGGGTTAAACAAAATAAATTATTAAAATTGATTTCAGCTTTTCCTTTTTACTTTTTAATGTGCACACAGAAAAATTAAAAATTACATATGTGTTTATATTTGCGGTTTGTGTTGTGTTATGCTTCAACTGGGTGGCACTGATCTGGACTCCTATGTGGTTCAATATTTAGGCTCTTTCAGATTTTATCCCACTATAAACAATACCATAGTGAGCATCATGAAATACAGTACTAGTCAGCACTGAGCTGTGTTCCTATTACCATCCCCTTTTACAGATGAGGAACCAGAACTCAGAGATGTCAACAACATGCTCAGGGTCACACAGCAGCTATTGAATTGGTGGAGTCAAGACTAGAACCCCAATGTGATTGACTCCCATGATTTTTATCAGGTGGCTAACGCCCCTCTTTGTGTATCTTCCTGATAATTGCCTTGGGATTAATTTCTAGAAGTAGGAGTCATGGGAGAAAGGGTTTGCACATTTTCATGCTTTGGGGGCATATTGCCAACACATCTTCCATAAAGAAGTTGCTGATTCGAACTGTAGACAACAGTCTACTCAGCAATTATCCACAGGGTGTTTACTGTGAGCCACGCACCATTCTGTGTGATAAAAGTCCACGATAGACAAGACAGACATGACCACCCGCCCCGCCCAACCACTCCTGGGGCTCATGTGACCACAGCCTCCCAGGGCAGAGAGAGGTGACAGGCACTGAAGAGGAAACATGCTAGTCTCAGGGAGATAGAAGTATGCACTGTGAAGTGGACAAAACACAGGGATAGAGCAGTGACGAGGGTGGAGCAGGGCGGGCAGGAGGCTCCACTTTGAGTAGGGATATTTGGCAGGGATTCTCAGGGGAGGTAGCCTTGGGCTGGACCCCAGGTGACTGAAAGTGAAGATTGGAGGAGGAGGTTCCAGGCAGAATATAGGACAAATGCATAGTTGCCGAGGTAGGACTGAGCTTAGTAGTTAGAGGGACAGGGAGAAACCCTGGGAGTCTGCAGCCCAGTGAGAAAGAGGAGGCGGCGGCAAGGTGGGGTGGGAGGTGAGCAGGGCGGGACTACAGAAGGAGGGGACGTTTTATTCCAAGTGCAGTGGGAAGCCCTCAGGGACAGTGGGTACACATGTTATGGGACCTGAAACATACAACTTGGAGCATCCTTTTTAGAAAAGAAGAGCCAGATTCCAGAATTAGGAATGAAAATGAGCTATGTAATTGAACATTTATTTAGAGTGAGAAAATAATTCACAATACATTACAGATTTTAAACAGCTAAAAATTACCAAAAACATTACAGAAGCAAGAAAAATAACACAGTGTTTTAAAATTAGCTCCTGACACATCTCCAGAGTCCTTTTTTTCCTTACATTTTTGGGCCACATTCTCCTGGATTATATCTTCTGTGGCAGTGACTTCATAATACCATTTTTCATAGAGAGAAGAAAGATTATTTAGTTTTTCCTCTAGCTGGGTTTGATAAAAATTGATTTCTTGTTACTGTCGGTTTAGGAACATTTTATTTTCATCATTGCAATTGATTATTGATGATGTCCCATAGATCGTTAGGACTATTGTCAAATCTGGGAAAATCACTATCAAGCTTTTTTCATATAGCAGCTATGAGATTTCAGGGCTTTTTAAAGCTTCTTGAGCAACCATGAACCCCCGGTAATTATTGAATTGATAATTCTTGCTAAGCACATTGCTAGGGCCCTTCCCAGGGTCTTAAAAGGGTCAGGGGAATGGCAGGCTCTAAAGCTAAAGCCACATGTAAAGCCACCTATAACTGAATGGGATTCCACTAAGGAGAGGAAGGATCTGACTATCCTGGCCGCTGTGCAGAGAACGGACAACAGGGGCAGGGGAGGCAGTTGGACAACAGCTGGGCTGTCCAGGAGAAACGGTAACGCAGGACAACAGAACCAGGAGAGATGAGCAGATTCCAGGAATGTTTGAGATGTGCTGGCGTTGGGGTGGGTGGGGAAAGAAGGCCTTCAGGATGACCCAAGGATGGACTGTGTGACCCACAAGAGCCCAGATTAGACTTGTTGCTTGACTCTTCTCTTCCTTCCTTATATTTTGGAGTCCGGGGCCTGGCCTGCTGTCCCCAGTCTCCTCCCTTTGCTGCCTGGGCTTTTTACACATACTGGAACTAGAGCCTCGCCCCCAAGCACAGCCAAGTGAGAACTGATGGAGGAGTAACAGGCTCTACAGTCTCTCTCCGAATGTCAAGGGACTTAATTAGACGCCCAGCATCTGATGGCAGATTGGTTTTCCTAATAGGCTCCAGTGAGAATACGAAGAGAGAGGCAGGCTTGGGTGGCTGCAGAGGAGATCAGCTCATTCCATCCAGAAGAGAAGAGAGACAGCAGCTACCCTAGAGGGTCAGGAGTGATGAGCAAACCCCAGCCATCGGTCATCACTCACTCCACCGCAGATTGGCAGCTGGGGGCCTAAGTGAGTTGGAAATGGACTTGGTGGTAGCAGAGAAATTCTATCTCTTGCTGCACCAGGGAATAAAAAACATGTCCATTAGGTTGATTGATCCCATCATTTAGAGGAGGAACATGAACTTCGTGAAGTTGACTAAGTAGCTGTGCTGGGGGTGCCTCATAACTGGGACTATAGGCAGGGGTGGCAGCTTCTGGTGAAGGACTCTGCCAGCTTTAATTGTACTGTTCCTCCCACCTTAGGTCCTCAACCAGTTGCACCTTGTGCCTGTGTCCACGTGCAGGGGCTATGCCAGCCAAGTGAAATCAGACAGGCCCAGGCCCTGTGAAAAGAGGGGCTCTGGGCTGGGCACAATTTTCCTGAGCTGTCCAGTTAATGTTAACTTTGGTCTGCTAACAATGAAGGGTGGAAACACACCGCAAATGGGAAAAAAAAAGATGATGGAAAACTGGAAACAAGTGGTCTCCTTTCCACCAGGCAAGGAAAAGGCCACAGCACCAACCTCCTCTTTCTGCTGAAGGTCTGAAATATCCTTTTTTTTTTTTTTTTTTTTGAGACGGAGTCTCGCTCTGTCGCCCGGGCTGGAGTGCAGTGGCCGGATCTCAGCTCACTGCAAGCTCCACCTCCCGGGTTTTTATGCCATTCTCCTGGCTCAGCCTCCCGAGTAGCTGGGACTACAGGCACCCGCCACCTCGCCCAACTAGTTTTTTGTATTTTTTAGTAGAGACGGGGTTTCACCGTGTTAGCCAGGATGGTCTCGAGCTCCTGACCTCGTGATCCACCCGTCTCGGCCTCCCAAAGTGCTGGGATTACAGGCTTGAGCCACCGCGCCCAGCCTGAAATATCATGAAGTAAATATGGGGCTGGGCTCTGAGGACAGGCTCGACCTTGAGCGGGACCTGCGTGTCTCTGCATTCACGCATTGCTTCATTCACTCCTTCCTTCATTCACAAATGTGTATTAAGGCCAACCGTGTGACAGGGTCGGCCCTCGGCCCTAGTGATATTGCAGTAGACAGGAGAATTTTCCTGCCTTTACGCAGCTTACAGGTTAAAAGGCAGGAACACATAGCAAATATAATAAAGAAGTAAATGTGATGTAAGCACTAAGGCAAAAGAGAAAGTAAAGCAGTTTCAAGGGAGTTGAGAACACAGAGAGTGCGGGCAAGATGAAGCACTACAGAACATGACCACAGCAGGCCTGGCTGAGAAGACGACATTTAAGGACAACTGAAAAAAGGTAAGGAAGTTGGCCACGCAGGTGGGAGACGCACTTTCCAGGCAGCAGAGGCCGCTGTGCCCAGGCAAGACAGGAGTGTTCCTGGAGCGTGGAGGAGGAGAAAGGAGGCTGGTGTGGATGCAGGGGAGGGAGGCAGGGGGAGACAAAGCGGAGAGGAGGAGGGGCAGAGCAGAGTCACACTGAAGCTCCAGAGAGGACAGGGCTCCATAGACCTGAGTAACATAGAGATCCCTGGAAGTGTTCCCATTCAGTGGAATGACATGACATGATGAGACTCATGGACAAAGGAGGGAGCAGGGAGACCACTCAGCAGGCTATTGTAGCTATCCGGGTACGAGGTGGTAGTCCAGGTGTGGCACGGACCAGGGTGGTCAAAATGCAGGGGGTGAGACAGGAATGAATTCTGGACACAGGTTGGGTTCATTGTGGGATATGAGAGAAACACAGGAATCAGGGTTGACTTCTGAGTACTGGAAGGATTAGAGTGTTATTATATGAGATGTGGAGGCCAAACGCTGCACGTCAAACTCCTTGAAAGGCGGGGCAGTAACCTTTTAATTGGCATGAGGGGAGGTGACAGCGGACTGGCTGCAAGGGACCCCATGCCCTGATTCAGCATGGCAGAGGGAGAGGGCCCGAGGAGACCTCAGGCTGGCAAGCCGTTGCCACAGTCCACGCCTGGTCTCCCGGATACCACTGAGATGAAGAGGCCTGCAGAAGGAGCCGGGCAGGGTGGATCCCCAGGTCACAGCACACAGAGAACCTATGGCCTTATGTGATTTGCCTGGAGCCATGCTAAACTCCTGTTTTTGACAATTAAAAATAGAGGGGCCCTTACCTCCCCTCCTTTGACAAAGAAAATGACACATTTGGGGTGACAAATCCAAATGCAAGCAAAGGACTGTCCTGCTTGCTGCGTCTTCTGCTCCAGCAAATGGCCAGCTCTATTCGGAAACAAATAATGGCCAGCAAGAAACAAACGCAGGAACCAGCACACAGAGCCAGGCCTCCCAAAGGAAAGAGGAATTAGAGAAAACGCATAGAATCAAAAGGTAGACAAGGGACTTACTTTATACAAGAAATTGCCCAAGAATCAGAACAAAAGTTCAGAGAAGCTAGCATGAAAACTGAACACAAAACAAAACAAAATACTCAGAGCCAAAGGGCTCAAAAAAGAGTTATTGATGACAGTTACAAAGAGAGAGACGAAAATGGAGTGGCATATATTAAGAAAGAAATGAAAGAAACTATAATGAAAAATAATACAGAGGTGAATGCCATAAAATCAATGACAGTGATGAGTAAGCATGAATGGAAATTCCGTCAGCGATTCAGAAGAAAATCAGCTTCAGAAAATCATTCAGCTCCAAACAAAATAGAGCAAAGCCAGAGAAATAAATATGAAAGCTCCTGACCGGGCACGGTGGCTCATGCTCCCGTAATCCCAGCACTTTGAGAGGCGGAGGCAGAGGGATCACCTGAGGTCAGGAGTTCGAGACCAGCCTGGCCAACATGGCAAAACTCCGTCTCTACTAAAAATACAAAAAGTAGCCGGGCATGGTGGCATGTGCCTGTAACCCCAGCTACTCAGGAGGCTGAGGCAGGAGAATCACTTGAACCCGGGAAGTAGAGGTTGCAGAAGGCCGAGATCGTGCCACTGTGCCTCTATTGCCCTCACTGGGTGATAGAGTGAGACTCTGCCTCAAAAAAAAAAAAAAAAAAAAAAAAAAAAGAAAGTTCCTCTCCTGCCCTGCCCTGCAGCCCAGGTACCGCATGGCTTCAGGGGACTGTGCTCAGGACCCCTCAAGGTGGGCTGCAGCAGTCGCATGAGGGCCACACTCAGGACCCCAACCTGTCCCACTTGGGCAACACCAACATGGGTCCACTTACAGAAACTTTGTACTTACAGTACCTCACCCACTGGCCAGAGTATTTCATCGCTACAGAGGTGCTTGGAGAGCTTATGAGTCACATGATGGGTAAAATAAATGTTTCTCTCGTAGCTAGGGAAGAATTTCACAGGCATGTCACAGCCTTCTCTGTTGTCCTGGAATTTCCATGCCTTGGTTTGGCCGCTGAACTAATGGAGGAGAATTCAAAAAGAAAGGGTGATTCTGAAATTGATCTCTTAATAAGAGCATCCAATCATGTTTCAGTCAACATGTACATGCAGTTGGGCAAACTTCATGTACAAGATCATCTTACCATTATTGAGTACTCAGCCTGCAAAGGAAGATGCTTGTGATACGAGGAAAGCATTTTCACAGAAATCTGTGATCCCGTTACCTCATCCTGGGAGGCCTGAAGGGACTGAATAACTATGGGCAGTGGTTCCTAGGCAGGGGCTCCGGATAGTTTATTTAAAAAAACCCTCATTTTCTTTAGATGATCTTTGGAGCTCTGTTAGAATAAAAAGAATTCTTAGGTCTTAAACACATCAAGAAAAATACAGGTTCTAAAGTCATTCTCATTTTTTCTATTTAGCGATATTGTATCTACTAAAGTCGTTCAATGTAATGAAATGCAACCAAAAAGGCAGCTATCTAGGTCAAAAGAAGTTATTCCACTATCATGGTTCACAGTGTTAACTACATGCTAGGGAAAAAGCTGTGTGTGTGTGTGTATCTGTGGTGCGTGCGTATGTGTGTAATCTTTTCATTAAATGGGCTAGGCGCGGTGGCTCACACCTGTAATCTCAGCACTTTGGGAGGCCGAGGCAGGCAGAACACCTGAGGTCAGGAGTTCGAGAGCAGCCTGGCTGACATAGTGAAACCCCATCTCTACTAAAAGTACAAAAAATTAGCCTGGCTTGGTGGTACATGCCCGTAGTCTGAGCTACTCAGGAGGCTGAGGCAGGAGGACGCTTGAACCTTGGAGGTGGAGATTGCAGTGAGCTGGGATCGTGCCATTGCACTCTAGCCTGGCCAACAGACTGAGACCCAGCCTCAAAAAAAAAAAAAAAAAAGAATCAAAACTGAAATGTGTAAATCTAAGATATATAATAAAACATGTTGTTGACTCTAAGTAAAATAATGAATACAGAGAGAATGATAGACATGGAAGACAGATTAGGGAAATCTGACACACACATAGAGCTACTGAAGAAGAGAACACAATGACTGGAACAAAGGAGGATTCAAAGGACGCCATTGTGTTCCACTAAATCAGGCTGCATTCATTAGGCACCTACTGTATAACAGGCACTGACTCCATTCCAAGAGTACAAATAAGATATGGTTCCTGTTGTCAAGGAACTCTGGAGCCTGTGAGGACTACAGGCAAATACATCGATGATTAAAATACAACTGGAGAAATACTAGAAGAGAGGTTAGGACCGTGGACCATGATTCATTGCGGCAGGTGACAGACATTGTGCTCAGCCTCCAAGGAACCCTGTAAGGTCATTGCTGTGGGGAAATGTGTGACCGGGGGGTAGAGAGCTGCTGGTTCGAGGTCACATGATCAGCAAATGATGGAACCAGATTTTGAAACCAGATGCATCTGCTTCCAAGTTCATCCTCTTTATCTTTGAACATGCTACCCCCAGTCTTACATCAGCTTGGAAACATCCATCACCTCCGTAAGTGAAAGCACCAGTGACTATAAATCCCGGATATTTTTCAGAAGGGTTAATTATGAGGGGTTTGGGTGTTACTAGGGGGACATGACTGTGTACCTGTGGGATGCGCACAGGTTTTAAAGGTTTCGTTTAGCAGTGATTTCCTACCCAGCCAGAAGGAGCTTTTATAAGAAAAACAGTAAGCACATTCATCAAGCAAAGCCACGCTCCAAGGCAAAGGCTGTTTGCAAGATGAAAAATGGAGCATTCTTCAACTTACAGACTGGTGTCCAAGATGTGCTAAGAATTTACAGCCACAGGACAATGGGAGTGACCGGGAGAGGGGACAAGTGGCTTAGAAAAAGGGGGAAAATAAGTTTACTAAAGAAAGATTATTTTGAACACCATCCTCTGTTGAAAAGAAAGGAAACGCCAGTTGCTTGCCTTTGCTTTAAGTTGGCCTAAGGGGTTTGGCTCCCCCTCGCTCAGGCCATCTATCGCAGCCATAAGGCCGGAATGTAGAACGACATGAGGATGCTTGTGTAGGAGCTGCCGAGCGGCTGCGCAAATATAATATCCAATAGTACTCCAAGCCCAGCATTGAGCCCCTGGGAGTTTGCCTAAGATATTTCTCTAAGGCTTTGTATTATTTTTTTTTTTTAAATAGCATTTATCTTTTAGCAACGTCAGAGTCTTGCCTGCTTCTAATGCTCTGTGCCTATTGCCTCTAATGCTGAACTGCAGGTTCCTAAGTCTCCTGAACAAAGTTTGGGGGTGTCTTCGGAGAGTAAGCAGTGAAGGGGACGAAGCAGCAGAAACAGAGTGAACAGAAGTGAGAGCTGGGGGAACCAGGGTCACAGATGAACAGGAAGAGGGCTAGGCTGGGAAGCTGTCGGGAGCTGAGGGCCAAGGCAGGGATTTACTGATGAGGAGTTGTCATGGAGACATAGTAAGGTGGGTCAGGAGCCTATTTGCAAAGGCCTGGGGAGTCGTTTACTGGGAGGATTAAGAAGTGCAGATTCAGGAGTTCGAGACCAGCCTGGCCAACATGGTGAAACCCCATCTCCACTAAAAATACAAAAAATTAGCCAGGCATGGTATCGCGCACCTGTAATCCTAGCTACTTGGGAGGCTGAAGAAGGAGAATCACTTGAACCCAGGAAGCAGAAGTTGCAGTGAGCTGAGATCCTGCCATTGCACTCTAGCTTGGGCAACAGGAGTGAAACTCCATCTCAACAACAAAAAAAGGAAGTGTAGATTCCTGGGGAGCGCAGGTGCCAGAGCTCTTGCATCCGCCCCCAAATCCTCCCCTGAGTATCTCAGAGCCCAGCCTGTCCCCATTTCTTCCCCATCCAGCCTTCTTTCTGCCTCAGAGGGAGCTGGCTTTCCTCCTGGAATACTCTCCTCCCCTCTTGCCACTGAAAGGTGGTCTGATTTTATTTTTCAAGACATCAAGGAGGTTTACATATGAGCTCCCTGAAAATGCCCCACCCTCAGCATCCGCTGGATATTACGTACCTCTCACGTTTTCCCTTTTTTTTTTTTTTACTCCTAAAATGTCAAGTTGCTCTTCTTTTAGAAGTATCGCATTGAGATGAAGGGGATTGGAGTGTAATTTTATCCTGTTTAAAGGTAACCGGGAGCGGGAGCGAATGGGAGTAAACAGACCCACGTGGAATCCATGGCTTATCTCCCTTCCCTTTCCTGGCTCTGCCCACATGTTCTTCCTTCCCATTCCCCTCAAAGGCAGTCCTGGGAGCCCCTAAGTAGGAGGATTAATCAGCTAGGGCCCTTGCCGGTGCCTGCCTTCCAGAAATCCTGCGGGCTGGTGAGTCTAGCACGGCAGGGGCAGTGGTCCAACCCTGTGAGCCCTCAGTTTGCAGGACGGACAGAGAGAAGAATTCACACCTCTCCTGCCAGACCCAGGACTAGAAGGGCCTGAGGGATCATCTCGTACCACCTGTACACTGTCTAGGCAGAACACTGAGGCCAAAAAGGAGAGGGACTTTCCTGGGGTCACTCGGCCAGTTGGTAGCAGAGTAAACTCTGGTCTCCCCTGGACAACACTACTTCCATTCTCACGCTTTGAGGGCTCATGGGAGGGCTCCAGGAATCTGAGGTCTAAAAAGAGCCCTCTGTGGTCAATATTGTATTTCTTCAATTCTGGGACATATATTTTAAACGTTCTAAAAGCAGACATATCCTTCAATGGACAGACATTTCATTTTCGATGTCTTTTTTTGTTTTCTTCCCTCTAAAAGCTGTTAGTAAATTGATGGTGTATCTTCTGATAGATGTCATCTTAGAGTAAAGCAAACAGGTTAACGCTGAAAAATATTACTAGTATTAATCACTATTATTTTAGTTGATTTCTGTCTTTCTAGCACCGTGTTAAATACCCAATGTGCTTTTGCTCAGCTAACCCCCCATAACCCTATGAAGTGCGTACGAGCATAAACCCATCTCGCAACTGAGGAAACTGAGTCACGGAGGGGTCCAGTTACTTGCCTGTTGTCACACAGTAAGTGGTGGAGTTGTGATTGTACTTAAACTTGCTGTGTGGCCTTAGAATAAGTCACCTTTCCCACTACGTGTGTAGGGCCATTATACCCATGAGAAACTGTTGCTATTTAAGGAGGGTGTTTTCATTCTCTGGACCCAGGCCCTCCCCTGCTGCCTCCTTAGCCACTGACACTGGGCACAGTGTCCAAGGACAGGAGCACTAAGTCCCCCTCATGCAAGTAACTCAGTGCCAACTCACTGCCAGAGGCCAGGGCCCCCCCAACAGGGAGCTTGCCCACCACTGGGAATGTCTTCAACACCTATTGACAGCTTTTCCCCTCATCGCTCTGTGCCAAAGTTGAAACAGTAAAAGGCATCGATTTCCCAGGACTGAGCTGGGAGGCCAAGGTCAAAGCAGGGAAGAGGTGGGTTGCGGGGGACCACGCCAGACGTCCGGTTTTACATGAAATTATGGTTCTCACTCTCCTGGTGGCATCTCTTCTGTGCCACCACGACAGACGGCTTGCTGAGAAACGACAGATTTGTATTTCATGAGGACACTTTAGTCAAAAGATCGATGATGCTTCTTGGAACCTCTCTGCTCATCCATGGGGGCGGGTGAGCCTGGTGAGAAGCCTGCAAAGACCCAGCTAAAATTAGGCAGTTGCCGACAGACACCCGGTTCACGATCACAGAGCATCGATTACAAAATAATGCTGGGCTGACAGGCTTTAATCGGCCTCGGTGTTCTGTCTTTGTAGAGAGTGACCTTTGTAATGAAGTGGCTCCCTCTCTGGGGGAATGGAGCCATTTGGGGGTAGGCTCGGGATTTGCCCGAGTGTGGGCTGGGGAAAGCCTGCTCTGTCACTCACTAGCTGCATGGCCTTTGGCATATTATGCAGTTTCCAAGTTCCTGTGAGCAACTTGGAGCAATGACAGCTACAGAGTTCTTTCCGAGATATTTATATACGTGATTTATCTATATGCATATATATACAAGTTTAAATGATATAAAGCCTTTAGGTATCTGGCATATAGTAAGTAATCAATATGTTTCTGAGTTATTCTTATTCATAAGCCACAGAACCCCAGAGTGAAAGGGAACACAATGCCAGCTCTTTTCACAGAGAAGAAAACCGAAGCCCAGAGAGGTTAAGTGACTTGACATGGTTGCTCAGCAAATTCTTGGCTGACTTGTGCCTAGAACTGAACTGTCCTGAAGCCCAGCCAAGTTCTTGTCCTGCCACAGGCCTTCTTTTTTCCCTTTTTTTTATTTAGACAGTCTTGCTTTGCTGCTCAAGCTGCAGTGCAGAGGCACAATCTCAGCCCACTGCAAACTTCACCTCATGGGTTCAAGCCGTTCTCCTGCCTCAGCCTCCGGAGTAGCTGGGATTAGCCCGCCACCATGCCCAGCTAATTTTTGTATTTTTAGTGGAGACAGGGTTTCACCATGTTGGCTAGGTGGTCCGCCCGCCTCAGCCTTCCAAAGTTCTGGGATTACAGGTGTGAGCCACTGCGCCTGGCCATGCCACATGGCATCTTTAGATGTGGACCCTGGCCCAGCGCCCCAGACCCTCCTGGCCCTCTCGGCTCTGGGGCAGGCTGAGCTGTGGGCGGGTAGAGAGACCTGTTGGGTTGTTTCTGCTGGGGCGCTTTATCAAGCAGTCCCTGTGCATGAGGCCCACTTGTCCCCCCCTTGCCAGACCTGCTGGTAAGCAAGGATGGAAAGCTTTAGGGAAGTCATCTCGGAGACCAAAGGCCCTCTGCTCTAGGGAAGCCCAGGTGGGCAGAGCCCTTGCAAGCTGGCTCTGGGGGTAACTTCTGCCTTCCTCCTCTTCTTTCTTTCCCCCGACTTCTTCCTTCCTCTAATCCCTCTCCGCCTCATCCTACCCCATCCCTTTCCCTACCCTCTATGACAGTTGCTTCCTCCTTGATTTTGTTTCTTTTCCTTCCCTCCCCTGTTTTCTGCAACCATCTCTGCCCCTGCCCTCCTCCTCTCTCTACTCCCCCTTGCTCTCTCTGCTGTCCCCTCCTGCCCACTCCCCTGCCTCTATAATCCCTTCTTCCACCCCTGCCTTTGCCCTCCCTTCTCCTCTCCGCCCTCCTCCTTACTGTACTGTCTTCCTCCCTTCTTCTCCCATTGCCTCTGCTTGTCCTATTTATTTATTTATTCATTTATTTATTTTGAGACAGAGCCTCACTCTGTTGCCCAGGCTAGAGTGCGGTGGCACAATCTCGGTTCACTGCAACCTCCACCTCCAGGATTCAAGCAATTCTCTTGCCTCAGCCTCTCGAATAGCTGGGATTACAGGTGTGTGCCACCATGCCCGGCTAATTTTTATATTTTTTAGTAGAGATGGTTTTACCCTGTTGGCTAGGCTAGTCTCAAACTCCTGACCTCAAGCGATCTGCCTGCCTCAGCCTCCCAAAATGCTGGTATTACAGGCATGAGCTACCACGCCAGGCCCCTGCTTGTCCTTTTATGCCTCTCTTCTTTTGCCCTCCCTACCCCCTTACCCCCCATCTTCTCCTTCACTAATTTCTTCCTTTTCTCTCTTCCCTGTTTCTCCTCTTTCTCTTCTCCTCCTCTTCCTTCCACCACTTCCCACTCTTCCCTCTTCTCCTCTTTCCCCTTTCTTTCCTCTCCAGGGATGTTCTCTCACCACTGTGGGGAGGGTTCACATCCCCAACTACCATGAGCGCTTAACACTGGGCCTGCAAAGTGCTAGGGCATTGGTCTGCCAGCCTGGTGGGGCCATGCGATGCATGTGGTAGTGGAGACAGCATCTTCACTAAATGGTGTATCCATGCACCCACTGGGTCCTGCGGGTCAGGAAGAGCCAGACAAGCTCCCTCTCCAGCCCTGGGTTTCTCCAGCAGGGGCACAGGGAGTCTGAGAATCACAGGCTATGTGATGAAGAAGAGACATCTGAGTGTCCAGAAGAGATGGGAGTTCATAGTGAGATGCAGAACACAAAATGGGGAGTGGTCTTGACAAAAGCAGGTGCAGGGCAGAAGTGAAAAACCACACAGTAGGGTTATTGGGACACATATCACAGACAGGAAAATTGGGCATAGAGAGGTCAAGTGTCCTGCCCAAGTGTCCAGAGTAATTCACTAGAGCCAGTATGAACTTGATCTCCTGATCAGCATCTTTCCCACCGCAGCTGCCTCTATGGGTGACAAATATCAAGATGCAGATAGGGTCGGGAGAGCAGGGCCATCTGCTCACCGTAGGTGCTCAGTGTGCATTAGTAAGTGAAGGCATGAATGAGTGGGAGCTTAGGGCTCTGACGTCCCAGAAATAGATGTGCAGGATGGGTCAAGGTTCTGTTCTCAGCAGGAATGCGGCATGGGGAGCAGGTAGGCAGCCAACTGCCAGCACCAGAGGAGGCCAAGCAGGGACACAGGCTCCCAGGAAGTAGCATCCTCAGCTACCGCCACTCAGCCTCAGCCAGCAGAGTTCACAGAGACAACAGCACAGGGAGAGCAGGTGTCAGCCTTGTGAGGATACAGCTGCTCACAAGCACGCTCATACTCACGCTGCTCCGTCACTGCTGTTTTCAGTTGTCTTGATGCGTAGTAGCTGAGAAGCACGTTCTAAGGACAGAGCTTGTGTTCTAATCTTTCTGCTGTACCCTAACCATCCTCTGTGTGGTCTATGTGGTCCCTCCTCTTCACCTTCATATGTGCCAACCTTGTCGCCTGACACGATGGCCACAGCCCTGTCCAGTGTGTTGGTTACATTATTGAAAAATCTCTTCCTACTGATTGAGGAATTCCCAGCTTAGAAGACAGAGACTGAAAAAGAGGTTCTTTCCCGGTCTCCTTCACAGCTTGAGTGAAGTCATATGATGAGGCTTCTGCAATCAGGTCTCCCCATCTCCCAGTCTAGACTTCAGGCCAGAAGCCCAACGGCAAGCGTTCTCCTTGCTGAGCCTATTCTGGCGATGGTGGCAAGGGTGGCAGCAGAGGCTGGAGGCTCCATGGGAAAAGAGACAGCAGGGGTTCAGCTGTCGCCTGCAATGTCAGGTGGTGATAGTGGAGGTGGTGCAAGCTGTAGGTTCCAGGACTTGGTGGAGGAGGCTGAGATGCTGTCATCCACCGGTTGATGTGTGGCACTTTTCCTGATGTCACAGCCCCTAAGCCTGGCTTTCTAACTGTCCCAGTGATTCTTGAAATAACCTCTTGTTGGCTTAATAACATCTTCTTTTGCTTTCATCATCCACAATCATTTTCTGTTGCTTGCAATAACCACCCTGACTGACATGCCACCACTCTGTTCAAAGACTCCCTACCCTAAGGACCAAGTTAAAATGATGCCTCCTCCTGGGAGTCTTCTCTGATTCCCACAGCTAGAGGTGATGGTCCACTTCACTCGGTTTGCCCGTGGTTCCATCTGTGGCACTGGAGCTCCTGAGGGCAGGAGCACAGCAGCACAGCAGAGTCATCTCCTACAGCCCGGGCAGGATCACAGTTAAGAGCATGGACTCGGGGGCCACTTCCTGGGTTCAAGCCCCAGATTTGCTGCTAATTAGCTGTGTGACCTTAGGCAAGTTACTAAACCTTTCTGTATAAGAGGTTGCTCATCTATAAAATAGAGGTGACAGCAGCACCTACCTTGCAGGATTGCTGGGAGGATTATTACATGTGTTCATATAATAATGTCCTGTCCCAAACCCACATTGTGTGACTTAATCCCCTGCAGGATGGCCCTCTAGGGTGTCTGTCATTCCGGCTGGTGGCCCACAGAACATCCAGTGTTACCCACTCTTCCACCGGGCCTGAGTCCACTGACCGTAATCCACACTGTGCTCCTCACCAGCCCGAGTCCTCTCTTTCTCTCCGAGGCTGCTCTCATGCCCTTGCTTATTGCTGTCCCCATGTAGCTGCCTTGCCCTTTTCTGTCACCTGCACCATCGATGGCCTCTTAGCTGATCTCTTTGCTGCTAGAGCCTCTGTCCCTGTTCACCTGCACCCAAGTTCCTTCCTCACACATGGCAGCCTGAGTACATCCTCCTGCTGAAATGGAATGGACTGATGAGTCCCTGTGACCCACAGGTTAAATGCAAACCCTACAACCGGCATTTAAGGCCTCTCCTGCTCTGATTCCTGTGGCTCCTGGCCGCCTGAACAGCTTCCTCCTCCCCGCGGCCACACAGCCATCCTGAATGCCTCCAGCTCCATGACCACGCGGCTCTCTCTCCTCAGCACCTGGGCCTCTGCAGGACCCCTCAGGCCTCAGCGTCCTCTCCGTTCTCTGCCTGGTGAGTTGCACTTATCCTTTAGGACTCAGCTTAGAGGTGACCTTGAGAGCTGACCTTGACCCCTGCCCCACACCCCCATCAGGGTAGGAGTGTCCCCTCTCCTCAACAACAACCTTTACCTGTGATGGTTCGTGGGTCCCCCCCCATGTATGAGCCCCTGAGAGCAGTGTTGGACTGTCCTCTGGATCCCCTCAGGGCCTCTCCACCAGGGGTCTGCAGAGTAAGATTCAGTCCCCAACTATGCATGCGATGCAGAGTCTCAAAAGCATTGCAAACCCAACACATGCAAGTCCAAGATCATAAACTCTCTGCACCCTCCAAACCCAGCTCTTCTCCAGTCTCCTCACCCCGTGAATAACACCTCCATCTGTCTGTGCAGTGGCCCCAGCCAGGAGCCTGGGTGCTGTCCTGGGCACCTCCTCTCCTCCCTCACTGAACCTGGCAGCCAGGCCTGTCCACTGACCCCTAATGCCTCTGAGCCCATCCTCTCCTCTCCATCTTTGCAGTAGGATCCTTTGTTACAGACACTCCTAGGACCCCACTCTCCCCTTCAGAGCTGATTGTGAGTGATTCACACTCAGTCCTTTGATCCAGACTCTAAGATGTTTGAGGACAAAGCATCCAGCTTTTCTTCACCACCAAATTCTCACTCTCCTGAGCAGGGTCTGGCACTCAGCAGGTACTCACTAAACATCTGCTTACTGAATGTGCAAATAAGAGCTGCTGCTCAGCGAGCACCTACTACATGCCAGACATTGTGCTGAACACTTAATTGCATCAACTGGTTTGTTCCTCCCAAATCCTAACATAATCTTCATTACATAGATTAGAAAACTGATCAGATCACTTGAACCACTTGAACTGAGGCTCAGATCACTTGGGAGGTGGAGGCTGCAGTGAGCCGAGATCACAGCACTGCACTCTAGCCTGGGCGATAGAGCAAAACCCTGTCTGGAAAAAAAAAAAAAAAGAAAAAAAAGAAAAGAAAAGAAAAGAAAGGAAATGAAAAGAAAAGAAAAGAAAAGAAAGAAAACTGAGGCTCAGCACGATAAGTCTCTTACCCAGACTCCCACAGCCAGTCAGTGGCACAGCCAGGTCTTAGAACCCAAGAGCCTCTGACATTTAACTGCGTCACTTCAATGTTGCCGAAATACAAACCCACGCTAACCCCCACCACAGAGCATAATGGTCTGCATCATGCTTGTCCTTCCCCATCAGGATGGAGCCCCTGAGTGTAGGCACCCTGATTTGTAAGCCCATATGCCCCAGTTCCCAGCCTCAGGACTTCCTATCCACCCTTGGTTAATAAGGGAGGGGAGAAGGGGAACGTGCCTGGAGTCCCAGCTCATCAGCGCTTGGCTGGTCCGGGATCCCGATGGTGTCTAGGCTATTGCTGCAGGAAGGGCCCTGGGAGATGTCAGGATACAGAGAGCTCCCCTCTGCCCTCAGCTTTTTTTTGATGGGCCAGTGTTGTCACAGGGTAAGCTGGACTCTGGGGTGCATCTACACCAGCAAAGCTAGCCAGCTAGGGGTCCTCAGACCCTGATGCTTAGTGGCACCAGCATTCTCACCACTAGACGCCCCTAAAGACCCAGCAACAGGCAGAAGAGCCACACCGGCTGCACCGTCCTCGGACCCTCCAAAACCAATCTATTCGCTCTTTAATGAGGAGCCCAGGGAATGTCCACACGGGACTCAGGCTGGGACCCAAATCACACTGGTTATGAATTTCTAATCCCCTTCCAAGGCTCCAGTGTCTTCAACAAACACAGCGCCACAGATCAGAGCCTCCTGCATCCCCCACGGGCTCCTTTCTAAATCAATAGATGAGAAATCAGGGGAGCCAATCAGGGTGGGCCAGAGTGCAGGGCGGGCCTGCAGGAGGTGGATGGAGGGTGGATGGTCTCGGGGATGAGGCTGCTCACTGTGGCACTCAGGTCAATAAGTGCTCTTTGCTGGGCAAATTTTACCGCCATGAGCACCATGTGGCCATGGGTGACTCAGATATGGGGAAGAAGCATCTTCCCCAGCTGTTAAGAGGCCCACTGGGTAGGCACCCATTGCCAGGGCTGGCCAAGCCCCAGGAATGGATCCTGACAGGCCTGAGTTTGAGTTTGGCTCTGCCATCCCCAGATGAAGTGGACTCGGGTTGGTCTCATCACCTCTCAGAGCCTCAGTTGCCACACCTGGATTGGTGTGCATGGGGTAGGAGGGAGCAGGGCAGGAGCTGGGACTTGCATGTCTGGGTCTTTGCTTTAACAGCAGGGGGAGTCTCTGAAGGGCTTTAAATAGCGGGAGGACAGGAGGAGTTTGCATCTCAAACAGACCGCCCAGGACCTTTATATCAGCCCCACTGTGGGTTGTAGGGACAAAATAGTAAAATGCTGCTGAAAAGCTTAGACCAGTGATGGCTCCAGGCAGCTTCCAGGAAATGGCAGCAAAAGTCTTCTGGGTGGAGGTGGGTGGAGTAAGAAGTGGGCCAGAGACTCCGGACAGCTGCCCCGCAGTCCTGCCCATCAGAGCAATGGCCTCACCCATCATAGCAGCAGCCCCTCCCATCATAGCAGTGGTCCCGCCCATCATAGCAGCAGCCCCACCCACATAGCTACAGCCCCTCCCATCATAGCAGTGGTCCCACCCATCATGGCAGCAGTCCTGCCCATCATAGCAGCAGCCCCACCCACATAGCTGCAGCCCCTCCCATCATAGCAGCAGCCCTGCCCATCATAGCAGTAGTGCCTCTTGAGTGCAGGCACTGAGCTAGGCATATCACATTTATCTCTGTACTGTATCCCCACAGCCCCCCGTTGAGGTGGGTGTTGGCTGTTATTACCACCCCATTTTATAGGAAAAGAAACAGATCAAGAAAAGAGCAGAAACTTACCCAGAGTGAACTGTCCGTTAACGAAACAGTTCATGAGAGCCAAGCCATCATCAGGGACTGGGGACACAGAAGTGAATCAGACACAACCCCTAGCCTAAAGCAGCTTCCAGTCTCATGGGGGGAGAAGGGTTCTAATATAAATTATTCTTTGATATCTACCATGACATGAGCAAGAAGGAAAGTGTGTAGAAGGTGCAGACACAACGCAGAGGAGGAAAGGATGAAGTCTCTGTAGGTGGGGATGACCAAGGGAGGCTTCTGGGAGGAGGAGGCAGTGTCAGGAAGGAGGTCACATCCCCCGCCTGCTCTTCCAGGGTTCTTTCTGCTGAGAGTATTGGTAAAAGTACTGGTGCTTTTTCCTGAGTGAAGGGATAGGGTTTGTCCATCTGGGCTGAAGAGGGTAGCAATCGCCCCATCCTTGTCCCTATCCTTAGCCAGCTCTGCTTTTGTCACCACTCCAGGCATTGCTGCATGGGTGTTGCAGTGTTGTAGGGACATTATTCATTCATTCACTCAGTTATTCATTCCATGTGTGGGTGTTGACAGGCACCATGCTCAGCACAGGGATGGGGCAGTGAGGAAAGTCAGCTCCTGCATTCATGTTGCCTACAGCTAAGCAAAGGAAACAAGCCTTACAGAGCTGCACTACCATTTGTGCAGTTTCAATACAACATGTAATACTCAGGAGAATCTGTGAAGCCATAAGACACCTCCCTCCATAGATGTGGGAAGATGAGATAGACAAAAAATCAGGAAGAGCTCCCTGAGGGATGACATGATGGGAAGAAGACCTGCAGGATGAGTAGGTTCTGACTAAAACAGGTCTGAGAAAGAACATCTGGAGCCAAGAGGGGGCATGTGCAAAGGTTCTGGGGAAGCAGATCAGCGAAAAGAGAGAGATGGAAACCAGCCAAAGGGGCTGGAGCCCAGAGTCAGGGGAAGCCTGGTGAGGGTGGGAAGGGCCAGGGCTTGCAACCACAGCCAAGCTGGCTGCGTTTATCCCCAGAGCAATCAGGAATGAGAGGGTTTTCAGCAGAACGCGGTGTGGTCAAATCTGCCCTTCAAATAGATCATGTAAGAAGTGGGTATCCCAAATCTGTCACCTGCCCTCCATACCAGGGAACACAGCAGGAAACAAGGCTAACTGAGCCCCAGTGAATGCACATTTTGGGGTGTCTGTAGGGCTGACAAACAATATCCAAATAAAAGATAGGGACTGTGTCAGGTGGTAAGTGGCATGAAGGAAAATGAAACAAGGTAAGAGGGACAGAGAGTGATTCGGGGCTGCTAGGTTAGATGTAGGGTTTGGGAAAAGAGCCCGCTGGTAAGGCGGCATTTGAGCAGAAACCTGGAGGAGTAAGGAATGAGCCAGGTCATTTAGAGTTGGTTCAATGAACTCGGAAACATTTAGAGAAGAGAAGACTGAAGACAGAGAGCAGGGGACCCAGAGGGAACTTCAAGGAACAGCCATTAGTAGGCCCAGGGTCTGGCCAGCTCAGCAGCCCCACAGGAGGAACGGAATCACTATCTAAGAGCCTTCAGGTAACACCGACCCAGTAACAACACTGGCTTGCCTCATGTGGAGACGCAGAGGGAAAGCCGTGCTGGTGAGGCAGGGCAGGCAAGCTCTAAAGTGGGGCTTAGCCCGCTGGGTTCTTGGCTTTGCCCAGGAAAGAATTCAAGGGCAAGCCAGAGGTAGAGGGAAACAGCTTTGTTGAGGAGGCAGTGTCACAGCTCCATGAATGCTCCTGCAGGGCAGAGCTACCCCGTAGGCAGAGGGTAGCAGCTCTGGGCAGTTTTGCAGTCACACTGATACCCGCTTTTAATGACAGGCAGATTGAGGGGAGGTTTATGCAGGGAAGGGGTAGTAACTTTTGGGTCATTCTGTCATTAACATGGAAAGGGGCAGTAACTCACAGGTGTTACCATGGCAATGGTAAACTGACATGGCACACGGCTGGGCATGTCTGATTGAAAGCTGCTTCCGCCCTGGCTCTACTTTAGCTAGTCCTCAATTTGGTTTGGTGTCGGAGCCCTGCCTCTGGAGTTGAGTCCTGTCTCCTGCCTCATTCCCCTCTCAGAGATTAGATCCTCCTCCTTAATCTTAAGGGGGCTGCAGAAAGGTAGAAGTCCGTTTTCTGTACCTGTTTCCCACTGAGTTTATGGGCATAGACCCTGCCTAGCACTGGAGGAGTAAAAATCGCTGGATACCTGCTCTAAGGGGTCTAGAGGCAGGATGCTTTCGTTCTCTGGGTTGGTAGGTGAGATGAGTTGGAAGCCCGGTGCCAGCTTTGCCTTTACCTGAAACTGTTGTAATCTAGACGACTCAAACTTTAGGAAAAGGTTAAACAATCAAGGGCCAAAGAGTAGCAGCAAGATGACATCTGTCAAAGGTCCTTGGAGAGATGAAAACCAGGTGAGACTTCAGAAGGCACTTTTGATAGTTGACCAGATACAGCTGGGGTCTGTGCCCTGGTTATATGTATGTAACAAGGTAGCTTGCTCGTAGATCTTTTGAATGTTAATCCCAACTTGTCTAGAGTTGTTAATATGTGTGCAGCAGGTTTTATTAATAACTTCACACACTCCACCTTGTTCAGTTAATAAACAATCCAATGCTTGTCTGTTATGGAAAACGACGTTTGCCAAAGAGTCTAAGACTCTTGAATTCCCTTTAATGCCTGACCTGTGTTGGTGGCTAAGGGTTTGAACAAGTTCCTTAGGGTTGACTCATGGTAAGCAAAGCCACCCCAGGGTGCTGCTGGTCCCATCACTATCCCGATTCCTGCCAGAATTAATTCTGTTACTCACCAATCCTGGTGTCCTTGGGTCTTACGGGGTTAGAAACAGTGACCCCTGGAGGGTCAAGAATGGCCAAAGTATATTCACCTCTATTCCAAGTTTTGGATATGCAAGGGAAAACTGCCCCTAAAAAAGCAAGTGACTCCCTAAGGAGTTGGGAGCAGTTATGGGGTGTGACTTTTTCCTGTTTACGGCCACAAACAAAAATGAGCCGAGTTGGGGCACAGATAGAGGCTACAGGGTGTGATATTTTATCCTTTGCTGCCAAGTTGGGTCTACAGAGATATTCTCTCCCCTCACCGCACTCTGGTTCCAATGAGGGTGGTCAGATAATCTTTGTTTTCCAGAAGGGGGCAGCACTCGCACCTTCCCAGGCTAGGCAGTTACTTTTCCCTTGTATGTTCTGATCCGTGATACGGCACCATATATGCTCTCCTTGCTTACACGTGGAATCTCAGTTACCTCACTGTGGCCTTGGGAACTTGGCAACTAGAGTTGGATCAGAGCATCACAAGGAAGCGTCCGCTTTACTTTCATTAACACAACAGTGGGTGCAAAAGACAGAATCATGAGTGCACTGAAAATGGAGAGACCCAACTTCCCAGGCCCAGGTAATAGCGGTGGGGGAGTTCAGGGGGAAGCCGTTAAGTGGGGGTAGAGTTCTACTTAGCTAGTAGGGATTGGAGTATTTCAGGAGCACTGTGGTTAGTTAGGAGGTCTGGGGGAATAGCGGTGAGGTTTTCCAGATAAGCCAGAAGATAGAACTTTCTATCCTGGGGATGTTGATGAGAAATCCAGCAACCACGAAGATGATTTCTTGATGTTATAGTTGTTGAAATGTTTACTACAGAGTTATATTTCCACCTGCACTGGATCAGGGTCATTGGGAGAGCAAACAGGATTGACAGTGACAACATGGTTTCTGGTCAGAACTTAGACTGGCCTCTACACCCAACAAGGACAAAAGAGGTGCTTCCTGAGAGGTTGGCTAAAGTGACAGAAATGAAGTATTACAATCGGGAAGAAAAGAAAAATTAAAGCTCCTATTCCGACCCACAGCATCATGTTGCCACCTCTGGCTGAGTCTTGATTCTTTTTTTTTTTTTTTTTAATACTTTAAGTTCTAGGGTACATGTGCAGAATGTGCAAGTTTGTTACATAGGTATACATGTGCCATGGTGATTTGCTACACCCATTAACCCATCACCTACATTAGGTATTTCTCCTAATGCTATCCCTCCCCTACCTCCCAACCCCCTGACAGGCCCCAGTGTGATGTTCCCCTCCCTGTGTTCTGATTGTTCAACTCCTACTTATGAGTGAGAACATGTGGTGTTTGGTTTTCTGTTCCTATGTTAATTTGCTGAGAATGATGGTTTCCAGCTTCATCCACATTCCTGCAAAGGACATGAATTCATCCTTTTTTATGGCTGCATAGTATTCCATGGAGTATATGTGCCACATTTTTTTTTACCCAGTCTATCATTGATGGGCATTTGGGTTGGTTCCAAGTCTTTGCTATTGTGAACAGTGCTGCAATAAACATATGTGTGCATATGTCTTTATAGTAGAATGATTTATAATTCTTTGGGTATATACCCAGTAACAGAATTGTTGGGTCAAATGGTATTTCTAGTTCTAGATCCTTGAGGAATCACCACGCTTCTTTTAAACAGGCAGCAGAGGTCCACCAAAGGTTCACAGATGTAGGTTGTGGTGTCCTCCTTTTGTGCCTGTGACTCATAAGAAACAGGTTTAATCCTGCACAAGTGTACCCAAATAGTTATTCCCTGAAGTTGAACAGCAGTGGGGGTACTCAATAACACCCGATACGGGCCTTTTCATTCTGGTTGTAATTCAGCTTCAGGGGATCCTTCTTTTGAAGTTTTTAGCAAGGCCAAATCTCCTGATGGAATAGGGGGGCTAACCATTTCCCTTGCGGGACGCCCTTTTTAATTTCTTCCAGTGGCCTTCTTGCTTACAGATGGCACACTGATTTTGGCCTAGAGGCTGGTGAGTGCCAATCTCAGCACATTTCCTTGAGGTGGGTAACCCTGAGGCAGCTGGGGGCCTAATTTAGCAGCTAACAATTGCTTTTTGGCCAATTCTTTTGGTTTTTGCCTCGTGTTCTGCCCTGTCCCTATTACTGTAAATCCCAAAAGCAATGTCTAAGCCAGAAGATAGAACTCTCTATCCTGAGGATGTTGATGACAAATCCAGCAACCACGAAGATGATTCCTCGATGCTATAAGTGTTGAAATATTTACTACAGAGTTATATTTCCACCCACACTGGATCAGTGTAAGTGGGAGAGCAAACAGGATTGACAGTGACAGCATGGGGTCTGGTCAGGCCTTAGAGTGGCCTCCACACCCAACAAAGACAAAAGAGGCGCTTCCCGAGAGGCCCCATTGTTACTTTTTGTAACTTTCTCCTAATGTCAGGGGCAGGCTGTGTAATAAAATGCGCACCTAGGAGAACTTTCCCTTCTGGGAGGTCGGGGTCTGTATTAGATTACTTCCTGAGTGCCTCAACTAAACAACGCTGAATTAGAATGGGATTTTCATCTTCCTCCTGAGTTATTTTTCTCACTTTAACTGGCTTAGTCACATACTGTTTCATGCTGTCTATTAAACAAGTTAACATATGATTTCTGCATTCAAGATCTTGAGATCCTCTCTGGTCATTCGACTGAGGGTCTAGAACTGCATCTCCTCCCACATGATAAACGGCATGGACTGGCTTACACATAGCCATCCCATCTGCATGTTCCCTAGCAGTACCTAGAATTTGTGTTTTGCCTCTCTAGTACAAGTGTATAATAATATCTGCATGTCATGCCAAAGGAAATCAAAAGACAAAGTCAACTTAACAAACTCCTCTACAAACTTCCTTGGATCCCCTGAAAATGGACCAAATTTCTCCTTGCATAAAGTCAAATCAGATATGGAAAAAGGCACATACACTTTTATTGTTCCTCCATGCCTGTCACCTACCTCCCTGGACACAGGTTTGATTTGGGGGGCTGATAAGGGGCCTGACTCCTGGTGGTACTGGTTGGGCTTACTTCCTCAGGCAGTGGGGGATGTGGGCCAGGGCTTATTGGATAAGGAGGAGGGGTACCTGATGACCTTGGGGTGAAATCCTGCACTGGAGAACTGGTAGGGCCCACCTCAGAACAAGGGCTCTAAGAAGACTCCAGAGGAAGGGACACAGGCCTCCTAAGGGGAGCAGCTAGAAGGGGGTCATCCAGGATATCCGGTGTGGCTTCTGGGTGCCTGGGAGTATCACGAGCCAGACTCCACTGCTAACCCTTAAGTTAGGATCCTGGGAGAGGGCCACAAAAGCCTGCACGTAGGGAACTTCTTTCCATTTTCTTTCCTTTTTACAAAACAAGTCTAATTGTATAATATCATTATAATGTAAAGAATCATGTTTGCCAATTTGTATGGAATTCAAACATTATTGAAATAGTAAATTAGTTTTTTTTTCCTTTTTCAACTTGTCTAATAATTTGAACTTACTCCAATGATCTAAAAGTCACCCCCATGGTGAGTCTTTCAGGATGCTTGCTGTTGTCTTCATTTCTAGTAAGGATCGCTACAGGGGATTTCAGTTAGCCTAAGCTTAGCTAACTAAGCTAACTAAGTGCCTAGGCACTTTTCCCTTTTAATTTCCCATTTTCTACAAAATATAGAGAGCAAGGTGTTACCAAAGCAGATTATGAGCTACAAATGGGCAGTTGGATGTTGAGCCTAAATTTCACAGAGAGCAAGGGTTGGACAGAGAGGTGGGCCAAACAAGTGCTGACTGGGGAAGGGAGGATGAGAAGGGGTAAAGAGCATTGCCCAAAGGAAGACCTCAGAGGCCCTGACCTGTTGGAGTACCTACCCGTAGTGGAAACATCGAAAAAAATATTTGGGTGGCCGCTTGTCTCCTGCCATGGGGGGCTGTCCATAAGGCCGGGGGCCTGGGAGGTCCCAATTATTTTGGCCAAGAAGGGCTTGCGAAAAGCAGTTGTAAGACAGCACACAGGAAGGAACTAACAACTGGCTACTATGAAAATATAGATTGCTACAAAAATAATTGTAGTTTTTGCCATTGAAAGTAATGGCAAAACCTGCAAGTACTTTTGCACCAACCTAATAATATTTCTAACCTTAGGGCAGAAAAAGGAAAGACCCTAAGGGGAGAGCTCTAAGCCACAATCCTAGAGGGACTGTCAATGCTAAAGACCCCAGGGCATCCAGGGGTAGCCAAAAGACCAAGGCTGAAAACTTGGAATACTCGAGCTTCAGCCAACAAGGGTCCCCTCACCAAGGCTGAAAATCCTGGGGTACCCAGGAGGCAGCTGGCAGTGAACAGAAGACCGAGTTGGGGGTCACAGAACAACATGACTCTGGTGTCCCAGCATCAACACAACAGGGGACTTCTCACAACCAAGTGTCCTGCCTTAAACAACTGCCCACACACAACTAACAGAAAGTTAAAAGCAAACATAATATTGCACACATTTTAGGACTGAAAATGAAATAACTGATGGAACAATACAATGGAGTCAGGAGAGAAAAGGGCTGGAGGAAAGGGGTGACAGGGTGTGCTTTGGGGCTCTCAAACAATGAGGGACTTCTAACCAGTCACCTAGCCAAAGGCTTTTATTTTATTCCCTAGTTCTTCACACATCCACCAGAGCAGGAATGTTGCCAACTGATCTTCCATATGTGACCTGGGTGAAAATCTCTCCAGGATCCCTCAGCATGGGTGGGCTCAGCTGCCACTGATGGAAAGGGCCTGCACAGGGTTGGTAACCCACCAGCCGGTGGGGCAGAGCAGCAGGTGTCAAGCAAGGCATTCGCACTATGGCCGCTTACCCATCGGCTCGGCTCTGCTGCCTACCAGGGAAAATGATGGCTATGAAAAGAGCTTTGGTTAGTGCTAGAGCTCAGGTGCTACAGCTCTGTTTCGCCACCTCTTGGCTCATCATCCTGCTGGCTGCTGCCTTGCCAACCGACTTGCCATCTCTCATGCCACCTTCTTTCTTTGCCCCACACTGGGCACCAAGCTGATGCAGGGCAGGTGAGCCCCAACGTGCGGCTTAGCCTGCAAGTGTTCTTGGCTTTGCCCAGGGAAGAATTCAAGGGCAAGCCAGAGATAGAAGAAAACAGCTTTATTGAAGAGGCAGTGTCACAACTCCAATGACTACTCCTGCAGAGCAGAGCTACCCTGTAGGCGAAGAGTAGCAGCTCAGGGCAGTTTTATGCCCACTCTTAATTGTGTGCAGATTAAGGGATGGTTTATGCAGAAATTTCTAGGAAAGGGGTAGTAAATTTTGGGTCATTGTATCATTGCCATGGAAACAGGCAGTAACTCCTGGGTGTTGCCATGGCAACGGTAAACTGACATGGCACACTGATGGGCATGTCTGATGGAAAGCTGCTTCCATCATGGCCTTGTTTTAGCTAGTCATCAATTTGGTCCGGTGTCCAAGTCCCACCTCTGGAATCTAGTTCCGCCTCCTACCTCACTGGGACAGCTGGTGGAGAGGACCTTCTATGTTGGAAGCAGACTGTTTGCTCCCTGGGCTCCAAGCAGGGGAACGGTGTAGAGTAGGAGCCCACTTCTGCTTCCAGGGAAGTATGCGTTTGAATCCTGTCCCTGGGGCTTACTAACTGTGTGACCTTCAGTAAGTTACTTAATTTCTCTGTGCCTTGCTTATGAGCTGTGGACCTGAACAGGGTTCTTAGAAGCTCCCAGCTGCTCCATCTGGGTCCTCTCTTGCTGTCACTCCATTGGGTCCATTACTCTGACCCTTGGTTCAGCTGCCAACCCCAGTGGCCTCAGCCACCAGCTCCTGGCTATTCTGACACTCTGCTCAGCAGATAAAGCCTTTGATCTATAGTGTCCCAGTCTAGGGTCCTGGTTCCTGCCTCTGCTGATCTTTCCAGTCAAGCATGGTGGGTTGCAGTGTCCATTTCACCTCTGGACCTATAAACCAGGTCATGGTACAGATGAGGTGGACTGAGGTTATGTGCAGACCCTCAACCAGCTGCAACTTCCCTCTGCCCCACTAAAGAATGTGAGGGAGAAAGTGAGGGGTGCTGAGTGTCTGTTCTGCCCTGGAAGAACCCTTCCCCAGACTTTCCCAGAAGCTGAAAGAGGTGGGGAGCAGCAGATGCCCAATGGAGAAAACACTTCTGACTCTATGTCCTCAAAGAGTTGATCTTTCTTATTTTTGAAGTCAAGGTTCAGAGGGCTAAGTTTAATCCAGATGTTTTACATTTGGTTCTTAGACAAGAGTGTGGTCAGCAAGGGCTGATGGGGACTGTGTTCCATCTCCTGAAAGTATTCAGCAGGTGCCCAGAGCAAGCCTTTGACAGTGAAGCCCGTAGGTGCTCCAGGTCTCCATGCAGAGGGATAGATGTGAAATCTCTGATGCAACTCCTGCCCTGCTCTGGTTTCTTCTCCACACCCCATAGGCTGCTCTGAATCTGCCACAGCCTCCCTAAAGTCAAGCATTCAGACAAAAGATGCCCCAGAAGCCAAAGTCACATGGGACACAGGCACCTCTTCAATGCAGTCTTGGCTCTGTCTACATTTGGAGGAGAATCCAAGGAGACCTGTCTGACTGTGGAAACCAAGCTTCCCTACTCGAATCTCTTAAAATAATCTTGGGCCCTTACTGGAGATGTGGAACTTTCAGCCTGGCCTACAAGGCCCTTCCCATCCTGGTCACAGCCTCTGCCCCAGGCTCACCTCACTCTACTGCTCACCTGTCATCCTATCCACCCACAGGTGCCTCCTGATCATGCTGACCTCCCACCCCAGTGCCTTTGCACACACAGTTCCCTATACCTGGAATGCTCTCCCCTCTCCCTTTTCACCAGGAAAACTCCTGTTTATCTTTCAGTAGTCAACTTAAATATCACCTTTTTGGTGAAGCCTTCTCCAACCTCCCTACCACCTCTAATCTGTAGCACTAAGATGCAGTTTCACATATACTTGTATGAATTTTTTGTGGAAGAATGCCTCTCTTCCATTGTAGTCTAGCCTTTGGGAGGAAAGGAGCACATCTGTTTTTACTCACTGTTGTATCCCCAGCACTTGGCACAGTGTCAGCACAAAGTAGGTACCCAGTAAAAATGGATGACTTCATGAATGCATCATGAGTTTCAACAGTGGTCACTGGAAATGGATAAGGCTGCTTTGGGGGAATGTGTCACCCTCGTTAACATGCTTTCTGGTAGTCTCACCAGCTCAGGGAATCCCAGAGCTGCAATGAGCTTTAGAGGGTACTTTGGGAAATCCAAATTAAGGCAAGAAAAGAACCACACATGAGTGTCAAGATCAAGAAAGCACAGAGGAGTCTCCAAGGGGGCGGGAAGATGGAGATGTCAGAATGGACCCATCTCCTTCTCCCTCCCACTGCCAGCCCACCCCAGTCCACAGAAGCATTCCTCCAATGCACATTCGGCACTGCGCAGAGTCCACCGGTCACCTCCCAACGCATTCTTCCACACTTCTTTTGCTAATAGAACCTTTGGTTCAAGTGTTTATATGGCTGCCCAGAACAATTACTGATACTACAATTTCCCAGCATCCCCTGCAACAAGATGTGGTCATGTGGCCGTAAACCAAAAAGTATCTGAGATAGGTCCCAATCAATTTAGGCTTTTATTTTGCCAAGGTTAAGGATACCTGCCCAAAAGGCAAGTCTGTACCTTTGTCCAATGATGATTTTGAGGGCTTCAATATTTAAAGGGGGAAAGGGTGAATATTGCGGAAAGAGGAAAATTTTTTAAAAGATGTTGGTAAGCCGGGCACGGTGGCTCATGCCTGTAATCCCAGCACTTTGGGAGGCCAAGACAGGTGGATCACTTAAGGTCAGGAATTTGACACCAGCCTGGCCAACATGATGAGACTCCATCTCTACTAAAAATGCAAAAATTAGCTACGTGCAGTTGCGGGCACCTGTAATCTTAGCTACTTGGGAGGTTGAGGCAGGAGAATCACTTGAACCCAGGAGGTGGAGTCTGCAATGAGCTGAGACCACGCCACTGCACTCCAGCCTGGGCAACAGAGCAAGACCCCATCTCAAAAAACTAAAATAAAAAACAAATAAAAGTTGTTGGTAGATAAGACATATATGTTGCATTCTTTCGAGTCTTTGATTAACCTTTAACTGAATACACAATTTACATGGGAGGTGGGTAGAGGAATAGCCAATTATGCCTTTGTCTGCTCAGCGAATCTGCATTTTTCCATCAGAGGGAGCAATCAGATATGCATTTGTCTCAGGTGAGCAGAGGAATGACTTAGAGTTCTGTTCTTTGTCCCGCACCTGTGAAGACGAGCTAGCAATTTACATTGTCAGGATGAAATGCAACAGAATAAAATGGGAGACAGGTTTGCACCTGCACAGTTCCCAGCTTGATTTTTCCCTTTGGCTTAGTGATTTTTGGGTCCTGAGATTTGTTTTCCTTTCACATGGCCCAGTTCTGCCAATTATGCTGGAGCAGAAGTTGCGTGTGTGTGTGTGTGTATGTGTACACATGTGTGTCTTTGTGTACATGGATGCACACATGTGCAACCTCTGGATTGTGCCTTTAAAGTAAAAGACTATGCCTTCGACAGCTTGGGTTTTTCCACTCACTGGCTGAGTGACCCTCTATCTGTTACTTCATCTCTCTGAGCCTCAGTGCCCTTGTTCATAAAAGCGGGAAGACAGTAAGAGTCTCTCTCCTGTGAATTCAACATTTCAGGCAACCTCTGAGCAGCCCAGAATAGACAAAGCCAGACTCTCACCTCCCACATTCTAGATATCAGCCCTTCATTAATTCAGCCTAAGGGTTTATTGGTGCATAATACTGTTGATGTGCGCTAAATTTACATCTGCCAGAACCTTTTAGGCTCAATCTCAGCTTAAACATCACTCTTTTGAGAGGCCTTTCATAATGTAACTTAATCCTTCTGTTATGCTTGGACAGCTCCTTGGACAGCCCCTCTGGGGACAACTTTATATTTGCCATCATTGCTTCTTCAGAGCCATGACTTTCTTTCTGCCTTCATGAAGGCAGAACTCTTGTTTTCTTATGCTTAGTCTCTCCAGATATTTGCCCGCAGAGCTAGACTTATAATAGGCACTCAAGAGAAGCTTGCGAATGAATGAACAAATGGAAGAGGTGCCCGGCCACACCTTCCCCACTGTGGACATAAATAATGGGCTTCATGGATTGACGCTCAGAAACTTCCTCTCACACGTGTATTCTTCCACTCGCCTGCATGCGTTTATTAAATTCCTGCTATGCACCAGCCCCTCTGTTAGAAACAGTGGGGAGAGGATGGGGTGTGGTCCCTCATGCAGGAATGCTCACTGGCAGCTGAGGATATGGCCTGCAACACTGCCATCCAGTTAACCAGCCACAGCCACAGTGAGTCCACGAAGGGTCAGATGACGCTTGTGGGGACTGGAGACCATGGATTGGCATTTGACAAAGGTGTGTGGAGTCCCCCCTGCCTGAGCTGGAACTCCAGTGAGGCTACTTCCTGTCTGTGACCACTGCTCTGTGCCCCACTCTCTGGACTGCAAAATGGGCTATCATAAGGAGTGAGTGTGGAGAGGGGTGAAGTGCCTGGCACTGGACCTGGGATGAGGGAGCGCCATCCCAGTTCATTTTCATTGGTGTCACAAGGACACAGCACCCACATGTCCTCTGCCAACCAGGAGTCCTCACTGGGCAGATGGGAAACTGTCACCCCTCAGGGGACTGGGGTTTCCTTTGTAGACACCCCTCCCAGAAACATCCCAAAGACTTCCCCTCTCAGCTGCCTCACGTTAGGGCAGGCCCAGTCCACAGAGCAGGGGAAGGGGGAGGGAAGGGACATCTACGAGGCCACTGACAGGGAGGACAGTGGAGGCTATGGGGACCCCACCCACACACCCTCTGAGAGAAGCCTCTGGGCAGCGGGGCCAAGCGGCCGAGTCCTCCTCACCACAGGGCACCCCCTGGCCCTTGTCACTAGTGGAGTCATCAAATAAATCCAACATTTAGAAAGCGGCCTGCAGAGGACACGAAATTCAACAATAATAAAAGAGAAAAATGGACCAGCTCGCTCCAGACAACCACTGCCAGACAGGTAATTACACCACTCCTGTCCTGAGCTGGGAGGCTGGTGGCACAGCCACCTGCCCAGGTAATTCATCAGTGTAGATTTATGGACTCCTCGAGAGCCGCCTGCACGTGGTCTCCATCTGCGTTACTCTCGGCATACCTCTATTTAGATCTTGTCAAGATCACTGCTCTTCATGGCATCCCCGAGCGGGGAGGCGGGCACCACACTGGTGGCACAGCTGAGTATTGATTTGCTGGCAATGACCCAGAGAAAAACAGTCCATTGAAATGAACCGGTTCTTTCCGACTGACCAAAACCGCCCCAGGACTTTGCTGTCCCTTGTAACTTGCTGAGCTGCTGGGTCCATGCCTGGTTGGTGGGGGACCAAGGTTCTGGAAAAGCACCACCTGCCTCATTGGTCTTCTCTGGGCATAAACTAGGCTTGAATTCACACACTTCCCCCAACTTCTTTTTATCATAGCTTCAGAGACCATTTTGTCAACACATAACCTAAAAAATTGTTCATAAGATGCCCCTTTAGTGGAATATGCACAATGATGGTGGGAAGGGAGGCAGAGGAGCTGTGTCTCCATCCCCAGACACCCCTGTCCCTGCAGTTGCAACTCTCTGGACACCCCCATTAGGAGTCTGTGAGAGCAGAGTTGCCTTTTTAATCTGAGCTTCTGGGTGGATTTAGAAAATCAGGAGGGTCTTGCTAAATTGCCCCTGGCCACAGCTTTTGAGCAGCTCATCTTTAAAAGGCTCCTCTGTGAGAGTTGGCAGTGCCAGCTCCCTTCGAACACAGACCTTGTCTTCACTTTTGTTCCCCCACTGTGCCAAGCCCAGCGCCAGTGCTTGGTGGGAACTTGGAGCAATGCTAGTTGAACTGCACAGACCTTGAAACAGAAATTGAACACGCCCTCAAAGTTTGCATCTGAGCATGGAAGAAAACTGTAAATCAAAATCCTTTTCTGTGGTCTCTGGAGAGCACAGCATTGAAAGAAAGCCTTTGGCAAATCCTTTGGTAAAGTGTAAAATTTCTTTCTACTGTCAATAGCCCTTAATCCAAAGCTGGGTCCACCTCTCTCTCTCTCTCTCTGTCTGTCCGTGTGTGTTGGGGGGTGGGGGTATGGTGGGGGTGTGTGTGAGTGCGTGTGTGTATGTTATGAGTCTATCTCACTATTCACAGTGTTGTATTTCAAAACTTACCTGATCGCTAAAATTTATTGTAACCTCAAAATCAACATTTGCAGCACTTTTACTGTCATTTCCAACAGGTGAAAAACAGTGAAAAATCTGAGTCATCAGATGTACGTGTTCCCAGGTAAGGACAAACAAAGTGACACTCTGCCTTCTTGCCTCAGCTCTCATGCTATAAACAAACACCATTCCCAGGTATAGTTAGTGCCATGCACGTTGCACTTCTGTGCTTTTTGCTGGTGATGTCGCTGTTTAAAACGGTCCCAAATAGTGCTGATGTGCTGTCTAGTGTTCCAGAGCACAAGAAGGCTATGATGTGCCTCACTGAGAAAATACTTGAGTTGAAGAAGCATTGTTCAGGCCTCACTTAAGATGCTGTTGTTGGCGAGTTCAAGGTTAATAAATCGACAATACTGAGACAGGATAGTTCCCTGATCCTTTCACAGGCCGGAACTGGAGTACAGTGGCTCTGGGTCCAACCAGCTACTTTGGTGCCAGCAGGGACAAACTTCACTCGCTCCAACCCACTAGGCTCAACCCCTCAGGGGAAGGAGTACACAAGGCGAGTGGGTGCTGAGGGCGGGGCCAGCACTTTCGGGCTCCAGCCCCACAGCAGCATCTAGGGGTGTGTTAAAGTTACTACCCTTTTAGCTTTGCCATCCACAGATGGCTTAAATGTTAAACAGCTCAGTGAAGAGTCAGTGTGACAGCCTTTTTGGGCTCCCGAACCCACGGCATCCGGCATCCAGGAGAAATCAGGTTACATGAACAGTTTGAAGGGTGATGGAGGTGAAGAATTTTGTTAAGAGGTAGAAGTGGCTCTCAGCAGAAGGGGAGCTGGAAAAGGTATGGTGCGGGAAGGAGGTGATCTTTCCCTGAGCCCACCGTCTCTGGCCGGGCTCCTCTCTGAAGTCGTGCCTCCTGAAGTTAAGCAGTATCTATTCACAGTCTCCAAAGCTCCGTTGCTTCTTTTCTGCTCGATGTTCAGCTGCTTGTCTCTCTGCCAGCTGAGGTCTGGGGTTCATATGGGCACAGGATAGGGTGCTGGTGCAGGCCAAAAAGGTAACATTTGGGCAGGAAAACAGGGGTAACTGTCCTCATTTAGGATCTCAGTTTCCATGCTTGAGGGTGGGGCCTTTGCCAAGGAACCACCCTCTTCCACCCAGTATTTCACCACCTCCTGTCCATACCAATACTGTATAATATTGAGTAAGCGGTGTTTCAACAGAAATAACCATATAACAAGATTATGCATTGTTCCGTTTACTTTTGTGAGAAACTGCCAGAGGGACTCTATTTTACAGACAGAGTAACTGTATCATTTTACAGACAGAGTGACTATATCATTTTACAAACTTTTCCAGACCGTATCACTTTAAATGCAACGAATGAAGTAATCCATTTCTTCACATCCTCACTAACATTTCCTATTGTCACTATTTTTTTGATTTTAGCTATTCTGATAGATACGGAGTAATATCTCACTGTGGTTTTAGTTTATATTTTCTTAATGGCTGATGACGTTGAACATCTTTTCATGTGCTTATTTTTCTTCTGGAGTGCATCAGCTCTGATATCCTCTTCAGTGAAATGTCTCTTCATATTGTGAAAATAAACAAAGATCAACAAATGAGAAAAGCGAAGGCTATTTATTCTGAGCTTGCTAGGGCAACGGAGTCAGCCACCATCACTTGCATTTTGGCAGAGACTCAAAGGCAGGTAGGGGAGCGGAGAGGCTTATAGTGGAAAATGGGAAGGCTTCAGGTTTACCCTGATTGGAGGCTCCTGGCATGGGAAAGCTGTAGACAGGCAAACTAGGAACAAGGAATCCTATGTGATTGGTTAGGAGAGCACATTTGAGTCACTCTGGTAGGTTCTATGATCATGGAGGCAGGAACAAAAATTAGGGAAGCTGTCAGTTTCTAATCAAGTCCTGGCCCTTTTGGGCCAAATGTTGCAGAAGTGGTTGTTTAGCTTCCTGGATTGTCACTAGAGATAGCAATTTGGCTTCCTGCAAGTCTGACTTATGGCCGGCTGGCTTCCTGAGTTGTTTGTTGCAGGCTTCCTGGGCAGGTTGCTGCAGGTTGTGAGCCAAAGTTCTATTTTTACATACGGTCTGGCCATTGTCCATTTGTATACTCAGTCTCTCAATGTCCTTCACCCATTCTAAAATTAGATTTATTTGGATTGATTTTTTTTTTTTTTTTTGCACTCTTGAGTTTTGAGAATTCTATTTACAGGTTAGATAAAAGCCCTTTGTCAGATGAGTGCTTTGCAAATACTTTCTCCCAGCCAGAGGTTTGTCTTTTAATCCTTTCCACTAATCTTTTGCAGAGTAAAAGTTTTTAAATTGATGATGTCCAATTTATCAAATTTTCCTTTTATGGATTGTTCTTTTGATGTCAAATTAAAGAACTTTTCACCTGGTCCTAGGTCCAGAGGATTTTCTTCTATTTTTTTTTTCCTAAAACTTTTATAGTTTTATGTTTCACATTTAAGTCTGTGATCCATTTTGAGTTAATGGATCCATTTGAGGTTTAGGTTGAGGTTTATTTACCTATTTGGCTTACTGATGTCCAATTTCTCCAGCACCATTTGTTTAAAACACTTTCTTCCGTCTTTTGAGACAGAGCCTCACTCTGTCGCCCAGGCTGGAGTGCAGTGGTGCAATCATGCCTGACTTGGAGTAGCTGAGACCACAGATGCATGCCACCACACCCAGAAAACTATCTTTCTTATTGAATTATTTTTGTACTTTTGTCAGAAATAAGTTGGTATATATGCATGGATCTATATCTGGGTTCTCTATTTTGTTTCACTAATATTTGTGTATATGTTCACCGACACCATGCTGTCTAGATTACTCTAGGTATACAGTAAGCCTAATGTCAAGTATAGTGATTTGCCCACTTTATTCTTTTTTAACATTGTTGTAGTTAGCATCTTTACCATGATGAGTCTTCCAATCTAAGCATTGTATGTCTTTCCATTTATTTAGGTCTTCCTCGATTTATTTCATCAGTATTTTGTAATTTTCAACATACAGGATTATATACATGCTTTGTTACATTTATAGCTGAGAATTTAACTTTCTTTTGAGCAATTGTAAATGATTTTGTGTTTTTAATTTTGGTTTCCATGTCTTTGTTATGAATATATAGAACCGTGATTGAATTTTCTGTGTTGATCTTGTCTTGTATACTGTGACCTTGCTTAACTCCACTTATTACTTATAGAGGTTTTTTGTTTCATTTTGTTTTATAGATTCCTTGGGGTTCTTAACGTAGATAATCATGTCTTCCACAAATAAGGACGGTTTTATTTCTTCCTTTTCAGTCTGTATGCCTTTTGTTTCTTTTTCTTGCTTTATTGAGCTATTTTTATCATTATCATTATTATTATTATTATTATTATTATTATTATTATTATTATTTTGAGACAGAGTCTCACTCTGTCACCTAGGTTGGAGTGCAGTGGCATGATCTTGGCTCACTGCAACCTTCACGTACTGGGTTCAAGCAATTCTCCTGCCTCAGCCTCCCAAGTAGCTGGGATTATAGGCACGCCCCACCACACCCAGCTAATTTTTGTATTTTTAGTAGATGGAGTTTCACCATGTTGACCAGGCTGGTCTCGAACTCCTGACCTCAAGTGATCCACCCACCTTGGCCTCCCAAAGTGCAGGGATTACAGGCATGAGCCATCACACCTGAACTATTGCACTGTCTAGAATTTCCAGTACCATGTCAGATAAGAGTGGTGAGAACACACATCCTTGACTTGTTCCTGATTGTAATGGGAACACATGAAGTTTTTCACCATCAATACAGTGTTAGTTATGATGTAAGGAATTTGTTGTTGTTGTTGTGGTTGTTGATTTTGTTTTTTTTGGTACATGTTCTTATTACCTTAAGGAAATTCCCTCCCATTCCTAGTGTGCTGAGAATTTTTGCCATGCTGACCTTGGCAAATGTTTTCACTCCATCGGTTGATATGATTATATAATTTTGCTTCTTTAACATGTTAATATGGTAGATTATATTGTTTGACTTTTGTTGAATATTGAACCAGCCTTGCACACCAGTAATATATCCTACATGGTCAAAGTTTATCATTATTTTTTATACATTGCTGGATTTGACTTGCGCATACTGTATTGAGGATTTTTGCATCTAAGTTCAAGAGAAATATTGTTCTGCAGCTTTCTTTTTGTGGGGTCTTTATGTGTTTTGGTATCAGGGTAATATTAGCTCATAAAATGAGTTTGAATGTGCTCTCTCCTCTTCTGTTTTCCGTAAGGGATTGTGTGAAATTGGTGTTAATTCTTTAAACATTTGGTAGAATTCTCAAATCAAACTATATAGTACTGGAGATTTCTTTTGGAGAGGGCTTTTACATTATGAATTCATTTTTGCAATGATCAGTTATAGAACTAGTTACACTTTTTCCATCCATTTACTTTCAATCTACCTATATCATTTGGGATGTTTTCAACCATTATTCCTTTAAATACTCTTTTATTCTCTTTTTTTCATCTCTCCTCTACTTCACCTTGGTTGAGTTTTAGTAGTTTGTGGTTTTTGCAGAATTGGTTGATTTCTTCTAAATTGTCCGGTTTATAGTTGTGAAATTGTTCCTGTTATTACCTTACTCTAATTTTAGTGACTGCAAAGTGATGTAATCTCTCTGTTTTATTCTTGAAATTGGTTATTTGTATCCTCTCTGTTTATCTTTGTCAGTTTTTCTAGTGGTTTGTTTTATGTTTTTCAAAGTACTTGCTTTTTGTTTCATTAATTTCCTCCACTTTTTTATGTTTTTAAATTCATCAATATCAGCTCTGTTTTATTCTTCCATCTCTCAGTATATTTTTCCCTTTTCTTTTTAGTTTTTTTTTTTTATGTTTAAGAAGTTTCTCTTTTCTACTGTGAGCATTTAGTGCTATAAATTTCCCTTTCAACACTATTCTAGCTGCATCCCACATATTTTGATATATTGTATGTTCATTTTTATTTAATTCTAATTATTTTTTCTGTAGGACACTCTCTTTGACTCATACATTATTAGGATGTATATTGTTTGATTCCCAAGTGTTTGGAGCTTTTCCTGTTGTCTTTCTGTTATTGATTTCTAGTTTGATTCAATTAAGGTTAGAAAACACACAGAAATCACAGGAGTTGAGTTTGAGTTTATGGCCCAGGATATGGTCCATATTGGTGACTATCTCATGAGTGCCTGAAAAAAATATATATTCTGCTATTGTTGGGTATAATGTTCTGTATGCGTTAGTTAGATCCTGTTGGTTGATGGTATTGTTGAGCTCTTCTATATTTTTGTTTATTTTATTTATAGTAGTTATGTCATTGTGAGAGTGGGGTGTTGATCTCTCCATCTCAACTGTAGATTTGTCTATTTTTTTCTTTCAGTTCTGTCAACTTTTACTTCATGTGTTTAAGCCTCTACTGTTTGGGGCCCTCAGTGGATTATGCTTTGTCATTGTAAAATGTCCCTCTTTGTCTCCAATGATTTTATTTGCTCTGCAGTCCCCTTTGCCTGATATTGATATAGCCATCCCTGCCTTTTATTTAAATGAGTTTTTGTCTTATATATCTTTTTCCATTCTTTTGCTGTCAACCTATCTATATCATTTGGGATGTTTTCAACCTTTACGCCACAGGTCCCTGAGAGTTTATTTATTTTATTCATCTCTTTCTTCTTTGTTGTTCGGATTGGTAAATTCTATTGATCTGTCCTCCAATTCACTGTTTCACTGCTTTGTCATCTTCACTCTACTAATAAGCCCATCCAACAAATCTTTACTTAGTTACTATATTCTTTTTCAATTCTGTAATTTCCATTGTTCTTTTTAAATACATTCTATTCCTTGCTATGATTTTCTATTTCCTCACTTGCTTCATGAGAGCTCATAATTTCTTGTTGAATCTTCCATATAATGGCTGCTCCAAAAGCCCATCACCAAATTCCGACATCCGATTTATCTCAGTGTCGGCAACCACTGACTTTCTTCTCGTTCATGTTGTGAATTTCCTGGGTCTGGGCATAACAAATAATGCTTATTATATCCTGAACGTTTTGAATGTTATATTATGAAACTCAAGATCCCACTTGATCTTCTTTTCTAGCAAGCAGTCCCTTATTGAGGTGCAGTGTCAGGGCTGGGCGGGGACATCTGATCAGCCTCCTGTTGTGCTCCAGCACCACCTTGGCAAAAGTGGAGTGCTAGCCAGGTGCGGTGGCTCACGCCTGTAATTCCAGAACTTTGGGAGGCCAAAGCAAGCAGATCACTTGAGGAGTTTAAGACCAGCCTGGCCAACATGGCAAAACCCTGTCTCTATTAAAAAAATTATACAACAATTAGCTGGGCATGGTGGCGCATGCCTTGATGTGTGCCTGTAGTCCCAGCTACTTGGGAGGCTGAGGCTGGAGAATTGCTTGAACCAGGGAGACGGAAGTTGCAGTGAGCCTAGATTCTGCCACTACATTCCAACCTGGGTGACAGAGTGAGACTCCATTTTAAAAAAAAAATGTGGAATGCTTACTAGCACTGCTTGTTCTAGATGGGTAGCGGGGGAGCTCAGCTCCCCTGCTGGCACAGCTGATGCCTTGTCAGTGAAAGAGAGGCGCCAATTTGCACTGACTTGTCTCCAAGTGTGGATGTAAGCTCAAGTCCTTGCTGGTCTCTGCTGACACCAGAGGAGAGGAGATAGGAAAGCAAGGGCCAGTTTTTCCTCTAATTACCTCACTACACCTTTTTGATGCCAGGTGTAGGCTGGGATCCCTGCTGAGCCTCACAGACAATGGGGCAAGGAGAGTGGGGTGGCAAATAATCCCACCTCCCAGCACCACCCCATTCTGCCTCATTGATGTCAACTCAAGGCTGCAGTGTGAGTGTTCCCAAGAACCAGGCAAAACCTTCCTTGTCTTTTATGACCCAGACCTGGAAGTCACATAATGTCCCTCCTACTGGGTCCTATTGACACCAGGGAGGTGGAGAGAGGGAAGCAGCATGCCAACCAGTTTTGCTTCCCATCACTTTGCTCCATGTCATTGATTCCAGGTGAGGGTGGAGGCTCAGCTCTTCACTGAGCCCCACTGATACCGGGGTGGGTGGGGGAGACCAGAGTACTTACAAGCTCTGCATCACGCTCCCTCACTCAATCTCATCGCTGCCCAGTGTGTGGAGGTCCAGCTCCCAGCTGTTCCCTGCTGAGACCAGGATGGAAGGGGGCATGTGCAGGGCTGATTAGCCTTGCCTCACACTACCTGGGTCAAACATATTGATGCTGGATGGGTGGAGGTGACGTTCAGCTCACCACCGGATGCTGCAGACACCACCAGTGGGGACATTTGAGCACCACTGCCTCCTTCCAGGTTAGAGGGTAGTGGAAAATCATCTCCCTGCTTTCCCTGTTGATATCATGGGAGTGTGTGTGGTTTTCCCTTTGGTGTGGCTAGAATAAGGCAGGCATTGCCAAAAAAAAAATTCTGAAAAAAATATTCACACCTACAAATTATTTGACACTCATCCATCAGAGAGATAGGGCCTCTGTCACCTGCCTGAAATCTGGAGTGATCTCAGTGACTGGTTATTTAACAGACTATAGCACAAGTGACACTATGTAACTTCCAGGGCTAGGTCATAAAAGACAGTGAGGCTTTTCATGGTCCTGGGAATACTCATGCTGGAGCCTTGAGCTGCCATATAAATACTCTGACCACCGTGAGACCACCATGGTGAGGAAGCCCAAACTCCTCTCACTCAGAGAAACCACACGAAGAAGCTTTGAGACTACAGTGTGGAAAAGAGAGCTACCTGGTCAGTCCACAGAGGCTCCCATCCTACAACTATTCTGGCTATAGCCAGAGTCCAACTGCAACCTTGTGAGGGATGCTGAGCCACAACCACCCAGCCATGACCTAGTCAAAGTCAGGCAGAAAGAGTGAAGAATAATAAAATAATGGTTACTGCTTTAACTCTGTACTTTTTGAAATGATTGGTTTCTCTGCAACCTACAAGACCAGAATTTAGTACAAGGAGTGAGGTGCTATTGTAACAAAAAGACAAAGCATTAGACATTGTCTTCTGGATCAGGCAACAGGCAGAAATCTGAAGGGCCCAGAGCAGGTCATCAGTGATGACTTAAACCAAAGTAAGGAAAGTGGTTTTTGAAGCAGGATAAGGGAAGCTTTTGTTATTAATGATGAAATAATTGGCAACAGTGTGGCCTTATATAACATGGAACATAGGAAAATATTCTAATGAACAAGTTGATCTAGCTCAGGAGATTTCCAGGAAGAATTATGAAATAAACACATGGCTTCTTTCACTGCCTATGACAAAATGCAAGAGGAGAGAGATAAGCTAAAGATTGAATGATGAGCTAAACTTGTTGAGTTTGAAAATGAAATAGTCTCTCACTCATATTCAAATGGCAAATGATTCTCTGATAAGATCCTCAGGCCAAGGACAAAAGCCAAGAGGACTGAATTCTTTCCTAAGACCTCAGGACATCTAAGGTGGTGCCTCAAAGAACTTCTAAAACAAAAAGAAAACTTTCTAAGGATAGGGAGGGTGGACCTTGCAGATCTTTTCTGTTAATGGGGCTTCTAAGAGCCTAGAATATTTGTCTGTGACAGTCTCAAAATAGAGAAGGGCTTATCTGAAAGAGATTTCTGAGTATAGCTTTCACCTAATGGAGTCAATTCTAGATTAATTCATAAGAAACTCTCAAAGTTTTTAAAGTAACCGTGGCTTATCATTGGAACCCTGAACTATTATGAGCAGAAAGTAAGTTTTAAAAAAATACTTAGCTGCAAATATGGGCTAGTGTTATCGGCCAGGTCCAGGTTCATTCTGGCTGTGTGCAGTAAATCAATCACTGTGACATGGGTTTTGAGAAAGACAAAAGATTTATTCACAAGGCTGCAGAGTGAGGAGATGGAAAAACAGCTCTCAAATCCACCTCCCAGAAGATAAGACTTAGAGATATTTATGGGTTAGGGAAGTAGGGTAGCCTAAGGCTTGGGAAAAAGTGATTGGCATTGGGGAAAAAATGAAGCAACAGGTTCATTCTGTGTATGCATACTCGGGGTTCATGGCATTTCACAAGACATATGTACAGAAAATAGCAGCATTAGAAGAATCTGAGGGTAGAGTATTGGGCCTTCCGACGTCAAAAGGCCACCTCTTGGGCACATTGCAGGCCCAGTTGAAGGGTTGGTGGTTTCAGCCAGTTTGAACTGGTTGGAACCTGAAAAACAACTGAAGCGACCATGACCATGGTGACTAATGAGTGTGATCTATAAAGTAGTAAGTGCAGGTGAAGTTTCAGTGTTCAGTGGCAAGGGCTTCAGCTACCGTAGCTCTCCGCTTCATGAAAAAAAAGTGGCGGTGGGGGGTGGTAAGCTAGTAATCAAAAGCAAGTGGGGCGGGCGGACCTGATCAAATTGACCCCTCAGTTTCACCAGTTCCCATGGAAGGAAGATGCAGCCGGCAGAGCCATCAGAAATAAATTGCAGGAAGTAGGACCTTATCAGGGAACTGCCCGCATGCACTCAGTTTGATTTCTGAATTGGTGTAGACAAGTGGCTCCCATTTTCCCTCTTTCATATGAGAATGTCTATAGGAGCTGTCATATGCCAATCCCTCAATTGCATGTTGGATATAAGAGGGCGCAGGTAGCTTGACTCTTCAGCTCACATGACTTGGCACTGATTGTCCCAGAGGAACTGCGTCTGAGGATTCCCAGTCTGACCTGGACCTGATTTATTATACATGATGTGATCCTAGATCTTAAGCCCGAAGCCATAATCGATGAGACTTGCAAGACTGTCTATATTTTGTATGTGAGAAGAAAAAATAATTTGTGGCCAGAGGATGGATGACAGTGATTCAAAAGCAGGCCCACACATTCTCTGATGCATCTCTCATGAAGAGGTGGGGGTCTCTGTCCCCTCTCTTGTACTTGGGATGATCTTAGTGACTGGATGATCAATAGATTCTATCAGAAGTAACACTGTAGGACTTCCAGGACTGAACTACAACAAAATAAGAAAAGTTCTTCTCGTCCTCAGGAATAGTCAAGCTGGAGCTCCAGGCTTCTGTGTAAGATTCTGAGGGCTCTGAGGCCACTATTCTGTGAGGAAGCCCAGAGTAGCCCACATGGAGGAGCTACACGGAGAAGCCCTGTGACTGCCTGACCAGCTCCCAAATGCCCCTGATATTCCAGCTCCAACCACCATCTGACTGCATCCTCACAAGGGCCCTCGACCCAGATTCACCCAGCGAAGCCTCTCCTGAACTGCTGACACACAGAAACCATGAGAAAAAAATAAAACCATTTTTGTTGTTTTAAGCCCACTAATTTGGGACTGGCTTGGTAGGCAGCAGTAGATAACCAGAGCCTTTGTCCACAGCCTTGTCCCATCTGTGTCTCAGAAGACAGAAAATGGTAACCTTCATTCTTCCATTCACTCAACAAATACGGAAGCATTGTGCTTGGTGTTTGGGATACATCAGTGAACAAAGCACACAAAATTCCCTGTGCACGTTGAACTTACAATGAACAATGAGTCAGTGACACAGTATGTAAGAAAATGGCAAGTGGAAGAAAAATCAAACCAGGAAAGGAGAAAGGGAGTGGCCGGGGGGATCTTGGAATAAGGCCTCTGAAGTAACACTGGTGAGGAAAACTTCTTTGAGAAGAATTTTTGAGCAAAGACTAAAGACTAGGGAGCAAGCCCCAAGGATGTCTGGGGAGGGGGGCCCCAGGCAGAGGAGCAGCGAGTGCGAAGGCCCTTGGGCAGGACAGGCCTGGGATGTTCAGAGAGAAGCATGAGACCAGTGTGGCTGGAGCGAAGAAAGCAGGGAGAGAGTAGCAGGAAGGAGGTTGGCAAGTGGCATGGGGGGACGGGGACTCAGCTGGTCCATTGTAAGGTTGCTGGATTCTTCCCTGATTGGGATGGGATGATTGACATGTTCTGAGCAGATGATGGACAAGACCTGACAAGTTCACTAGGATCACACAGCTACTCTGGCTACACTGTGAGAAGCTGGCTCTTACGGGAAATGGAGGCAGCAGGAAGAGCAGTTAGGAGGCTGCTGCAATCATTCAGGAGAGAGAGGATGGGGACTGGGAGGGCAGCCAGGGAGGCAGCTGAGGAGGTGATGGGAAGTGGTCAGTTGTGGAAATGTTTTGAAAAAGAGATAACAGGCTTGCTGATAGATGTGACATGGTGTGAGAGAAAGAGAGGATTCAAGCACACCTCCAGGTTTCTGGTCTGGGAGGATGATGGAGTTGCCTGAACTGAGATGAGGGAGATGGTTGGAGAAGTAAGTTGGGAAGTGAGAGGACTGGAGAATGGGATTTCAGTTGGGATGTATGAAACTTGAGATGCTTGTTGGACATCCAGGTGAAAATGTTCAGTAGGCAGTTGGAGGTACAAGCCTGCACTTTAGGAAAAGGTCCAAGCTGAGATGTCAGTTTAGGATCCATCAGCATATGAACAGCTTGTCAAGGCCATGAGTCTGGTGAGGCCCCCAGGGAAGTGAGGGAGGATAAGAAGAGGATCATGGACGGAGCCTGCGTGTAGCACAAAGTTTACAAGTTGTGGAGCCAAGGAGGAACCCGCAAAGGAAACCAAGAAGGGACTGCTAGGGAGGTAGGAGGAAAACTAAGAGTGGGGGTGGGGGTTCTGGGAGCAGAGGGGAGAGGGAGTTTCATGAAGAGGGGAGGGATGGGTTGAGTCAGATGACAACTGAAACTGATCACTGAATGTGATGGTGTAGAGGTCGCTCTTCACTTTCACAAGAGCACTTTTGGATGGAGAGATGAGGATGAAATCCTGATATGAGTGTTTTAATAGAAAATGGAGGGCAAGAAGTAGGAGACAGTGATTATAGACAGTGCTTTCAAGGGATTTGACTGTAAAGATAAGCAAAGCAAAGCAATGTGTTTGTAGCAGAGGGTTTTATTTATTATCGTATTGTATGTTTTATTATTTGTGGTTGTAGAAATAAATAGCGACATGTTTGTACACTGATGATAGTTATCCAGTGGAGAGGAAAACTTTGATAGTACAAGAGGGAAGGGAGGGTTGCTAGGGTGATGTTCTTGAGCAGACAAGAAATGATGGGATCTTACAAATGGCCTCAGATAAAGATGAATGAGACTTAGACCTAAGATAGATTTTCCCAAGGGTATCCTAACAAGGTGCACATCCTTCCAGATATTTATCTGTGCACAGAACAAAATGAATAGAAATTTTGGGCATCATGCTGTTCATATTTTTCAGCAGCGTTTTCTCTATTCAAAAATGTCATGGAGATTCTCTCATGTTAGTGCATAGAGAACACAGTCAATCTTTTTAATGTCTGTTTAGTATTCAATAGAGTATGGATGCTTCATTATTTATTTAACAAATCTCCTGTTGGACATTTAGATAGTCTCCGATATGTCCTTTTTGGTTTTTGCTTTTTACTATTACAAATAATGCTGTAGAGAACCTCCGTGCATAAATGCATATCCTTAAGCTTTTCAGAATCACCAACGTTTAGAATAAAATTGCTGGGTTAAAAGATAGGTGCATTTTGAATTGTGATTGATGCTGCTCAAGTGTCCTCCAGAAAGACTACTTCAAAACCTCCCCACTAGCAATGTAGGAATGTGACACTTTCAATAGCAGGTTTGTTTAAAGTGAAATTCAACTTGAATGTGGTGTCAGCAATATAAGTGATAAACCACTGCCCCTCCTCTCCAGGCTGCAGGAATGTGCTGACCTGGTCTGGTCAGAGAAGCCAGAAAGGTAGAGAATTAAAACAGAAAGAAGAGAGAGGCAGACAAAGAGGGCAACAGCACAGATTTTGGAGACACATTGGGTGTTCTGGGGCTAGCCTGGCTCAGCCAGTACTTCACTGTGGGGCCCCTGCCATGCACTCAGTCTCTCACTGCCTGCTCAGGACAGCCAATAAACCTGTGTGTGGATCCAATGAGGTAGCAAGCATGAAAATGAGATGTCAAGTATCAGGACAGAGACTGTGGCAGCTGACATTAACCTTCCTCTGCTTTTCTACTAGCAGAACCCCTATTTCGTTGGGAACAGTTTCCTCTGCTTAAAAACATTACATTTCCCGCCTGGCTATGGTAGTTATGTGACACAGCTCTGGCCAATGAAATGGGAAAACACTACATTTTCCCACTTCCTACTTTAGGCAGTCATGTGACACATCTCCAACCAATGAGAGGGGAGTGGAGGTTGCTGCAGGGCATTCTGGGAAAGCTCCCCAGAAGAGATGGAGCCTACTGGACTTGGTTGTGGCAAGGGACTCCAGGCCCAGTGGGGAGGGGCAGCCACCATGCTGTGACTGCAATGCATCCACACATGCTGAGGCCACCAAGGGGAAATAGGGGAGGAGGCTAGCCCTCCTCCAAGATGGCATCTTGGAGCTGCTGGACCTTCACAAGCGGCCACTACCAGATGCCCCTTTAGGTGAGAAAAACAAACCCCTAATTTAATTAGGTCTCTGTTGGTCAGGTTTGCATCGTTCTGGGCTGAGTGCCATTCCTGGGTCTTCCACTGAAGCACCATGAGACTTTTCTGCAACCAGGCAATCTCTCTGGGTTTCTCTTTGTTCATGTGTTAAATGAGGGGATCGAACTGAGAGTTTTTATATACTTTTAAAAAAAAAACTTTAGGAGAATGTAGATTTACGGGAAATTTACAAGAAAGATACAGAGAAGTCCCTTGTATTCCTCATCCAGCCCTCCTTAATGTTAACCTCTTAGTTAACTAAGGATTATTTGTTAAAACTAAGAAGCCAACATTGGCAGATAACTATTAACCAAACCCCTGACTTTTTTATATTTTTACTAGTTTTTCCCCTTATATCTCTTTTCTGTTCCCAACTCCCAACAGGATACAGCATTACATTTAGTCGTCATGTGTCCTTACCTCTCCCTTAACTGTGACTGTCTTGCCTTGCTTTTCACGACCTTGGCAGTCTTGAGGATTACTTATAAGGTATTTTGCAGAAATCTTAATTTGGGGTTGCCTGATGTTTTCTTCATGATTAAACTGGTGTTCTGGGTTTGAGGGAAGAATCCAACAGAGATGAAGTGCCTTTCTCGTTACATCATATCAGGTGCACATGCTATCCATGACTTATCATTGGTGATGTCAAACTCCATCACTTGGTTAAGGTTTGCAGAATTTCTCCACTCTCAGGTGCCCCACCCCTTCCCTTCCCACACTCTATTCTTTGCAAGCAAATCATTAAGTGAGGCCCACAAACAAAAAGTTAGAGAATTAACCTCCACCCCATAAAGGGGGCAGCATAAATTATTTGAAAGCCTTCTATAAAGAAGATTTGTCTTTTTTCTCCCATTTATTTATTTATTCTTTTATTTATTTATGTCAGTATGGATTCATGGATATTTATTTTATACTTTATATTTTAATCCAGTACTGCATTATTTATTTTGTTCCTGAAATTGTTCCATCTTTGGGAGCTCTCTTGGGTTCCTCTGACCCTTTGCCATGCCCCCATCATTTTGTTTTTTGAGCGCTTCTTTACTTTCTGGCACTGTTACAAGATGCTCCAGGCTCATCTTTTATCTTCTCTTTCCCAGACAGAGTCAGACGTTTCCCTAAGACTCTATGATTCATTTTATTGGAGAATAATATTAGAAACCAAGATCTGGGTGCTAGACCAAGGAATTTTGAAGGTACTTCCAGCTCTAAACCTTTAGGTTTCTAGACGTAGGATAAGAATAACTAAAAGTGATTAGCTTTTGTGGAGAATAAAATGAGATCTGCTATGAATACTAATCAGGTGTTTTTCCCTCCTCTCTTTGGTTTCTGATAATGTGTTTGTTTTTCTTGCCCCCTCCCTCCCCACCCCTACTCAGCAGAAGACATCTGTGGGCTTTTGCCACCCACTGCCTTGTACCCTTTTGCTGGTAAAGTAATATCCAGAATTTTCTTTGTGAAACCCCCAACCTTTATTCTCATCCCATATGACTCCAGTGGGGTTAACCCCACCAGCTCCAGTATTGGGCCCTGATTGAATTAAACTAATGAATACATTCCATGTTTTGGCCTTTGTAATTGGTGCAGGGATTGGTCTATGGCCTTTAGGACCAATGGGAGTTGGGCCCAGGACTTTTAATTTGTTATTGAGTGTTAAAGAAAAATTCTTCTGACACTTGTTTAAAATGACAAGGAAGACTTTATTCAAGGCTGTTGCACTAGGGGAGAGAGACTAAACTCAAATCCAAATACAGCAAAGGCAGCTGGGGATTTATAGCCAAGGAACAGAGTGAGGGAATGGGTGAGAAATTACTAAGAGGAACTCGATTAGATATCAAGGGTAGGGGGATTTTTGCTAAAGGCAAGCCAAAATGGAGACCTAGTGGAGAAGAGGGCTCAGAGGAGATTGACTAAAATCTAATCTAGTCAATGACAGAGTCTTTGTCAGGGGGCAGGGAGGCTCTCTCTTCTCTGTTGGACTCAAGTTGGGCTAGAAACTATCTGAAAACCAGGAAGAAGATGCCCAAAACTGCTTTGCATAGAGGAGTGGTGCCAAAATATAGAGAAGGAAGAAGCGTCTCCTGATGGCATCTTTTGAGTACCTGAGTCAGGCTACACCTGAAGGCCACTCCATTCCTGAGCTATTCAGTAGTACAAATCCATAAGCCCCATGGCAATAAAAATGCCTGATGGCTACCCTGTTCCTCTTTCCCTCCAGGAATGTAAATCAGGTTCATCTCCCACTGCCCCATGTCCCCTTTTTCTTCCTCCTACAAGGAAGATCAAGCAATTGAGTCATCTACATAGACAAGGGCACGTTAGCCCCAGACTCAGATGACCCAAGCAGCCTTGTTACAGACCACACAGTAACCTGGGGAGCTGCTGAGCCAGCGCTGTGATTGATGACTTGCCTTCCTCTGTCAGGATGCTGGTTTTAGCAGAGGGGTGAGGAAAGCATCACACAGAATCATAGAGTTAAGGTCTGAGCTGAGAGGAGTCTTAAAGATCCTGTAGTTAAATCTTCTCATTCTCAGATATGCAGACCCAACTGCAGAGAGGGTGAGTGACTTGCCCCAGGTCACACAGTAATTTAGCAACAGAGGCTGGTCAAGAACCCACATCTCCTGACTCTGATTCTAGTTGCTTTTTCTATTCTGCATGTTCTTCCCCAAAGATGAGATGTTTCCTCCCCACCCCTTTCTCCTTGTGTCCTCCATGATTCTTGCAAGAGTTGACCCTAAGCAGAGATTTCACATCCTGCTATGAAATGTCCATGGCACACCAAATACTCCCAGGCACCCATCCATCCCAACCTCCACTTCTTTCTCCAATGCATCTTTCCTCACCCACACCCTGACCTCCACCCATCCCTCTGCCACTGCCCCATTGCAGCCCTCATGGGGTGCCACATTGATAGTGGCAGGAGGCAGTCAAATGCCTAGGCGGATAGGGGCAGGTCCCTGGTGAAACCCCACCTCCAAGCCAAAGACAATTTAAAACCTGAAAGCCAACCTGCAAGTCAAATTCACAGACTGGATTTAGAACCTGTCTTCCATTTGGTATGCTTTCCTCTTATTGATCCCCACCCTTCATCTATTTTACATATACCTATACTTTCCTAATTGGTTTTTTACACTGTCATGCCCACCTTTGAGTGGTGCCTTTGTTTTAACCTTTTTTGCATACTTGCAAAGCAATCAGCATGTACTCCCCTATTCTGAGCCCATAAGAGCCCCAGACTCAGCCACACTGGGAAAGAAGCCACCTAACTTCGGGTGGGGGACCACTCCTGCATCCTCTCTCTCCTGAGAGCTATTCCGTCACTCAATAAAATTCTCCACCCCCTCACCCTTCAACTCTCAGTGTATCCTCATTCTTTTTAGACATGGGACAAGAATCTGGGACCCACTGAATGTGGGTAGGAGCTATAACACAGGCAGGCTAGCGCACACCCAGCCCTGCTGTGGGCTGAGCTGATGCACAAGCCAGGTATGTACAGGGCAGGCCGAATGGGTGGACCACCTCCTGCAGCAGGTAGTGTGCCCAAGCAAGGCCCAGGTGGGGGTGTCACCAGCCAGAGGTCCCCAGCTGGCAAAGTGACCAAGAAAAATCCTGCATCAACATCACACCCCACCCCAGTTCAATAACCCAACTCAAGTCAACAGCACTGACAGATTTGAGCACCTGCTACCAGGCATCATGCTGACAGCTTCCCATCACCCTGACCCTGTGACCCTCACAAGAGGGTCACCTGTGACCCTATCAGGAAGAGTTTATTGCTTTGTTAGCCAAGCCCTTCCTTCTAGGTCTACACATGCCCACACACCTCTGCTGCTTCTTCTCCAAGAGCCCTGGGGCTATTATTTCTTCTTCTTACCTCTTCAGGTAGAGGAACTGAGGATCTAAAAGGTTAAGTCAACACCTGAAGGTCACCCACCTGACCCTAAGACACCCTAAGGGCCCCTGTGGAAAGAGCAAAGGGATGCCATAGGTCCCCTCCCTCCCACTGCCCTTGTCTGCGGAGATGTGTGACCTCCAGGTACAACCCCAGCTGCAATCCCCTCCGCCTCTATAAATCCTTCCTGGCCATTGTTCACACACACCTGTAATAAGCTCAGAGCTCTACTGAGTAAATGTCACCCAGAGCCCCCGGGTAGTGCCCAGGAGCAATCAAAGACTCTGAATGAAATGCAGCCCTGCTCCCAGATTGTGACTGACTCGCCTGACAATAATTAGTTCATGATGTCTGAAGTGCATCTTATTCTCTTGAGGCTCTGCAGTAATTACAAGGTGGTATGTTATTAAAAATGATTTATGGAGACTAAAAGCTTTGGATGAAGATCTCAGTGGTGAGAATACTGGGCCCACATTGAAGAATTTGCATGAACTCACAGTTTAGATCTAAACCCCAGACCTGTGATGGCCTCCGGCTCTCTGCCCCTGACCACTGCACTCACCGCCCCTCCCCTCCCAGTGTCCATCTGTTCAGCCTGTAGGTCTCATCTCCACAACCACCCTGGGAGGGAGGGGATAATGAAAGCACTATCCCCACTTACAGATGAGGAAAGGGCCCAGAGAGGGGAGGCAACTTGTCCGAAGTCACAGAGCAGGGAAGTGGTGAAGCCAGGATGGGAAGCCCCGTAGGCCTGACTCCTCCTCCAGGACACCCTCCCCTGTTCCCCTCCCAACCTCCCCAGTGAAAGTTAAGGGATGAGACTGGGGGTCTCTCCTCCCCATAAGCAGTGCCCTAGGCAACAGGGGAGCCTCCATCCCTCAGTATCTCCTGCCTGGTGGCCAAGCTCCTCCTAGGTTTACACCATACCCTCCCTTCTCCCCCTCTGAGCCCCAGAGCTGTTACCTCCTTAACCCATTTATGTACCTGCTTTAATTATTATCTTCAAAGATAATACACAAAAGACTTGTTGCTGATAATTGAAGGCTCCTGCCTCCCTGGATGCAAATGGAGGGGCTGCTGCAGACCCTGCAATAACATGCCTCAGCCTGTATCAGGGCGGAACACCTCCCCACACATGGTGCCTCTCCCTGTCCCACAGGTGCTGGGACCCAGGCAGCATCTCACAGGTGCATCTCCCTGTCCTGCAGGTGCTGGGACCTGGGCGGTGTCTCACAGTGGGAGGTGCATAAGCTCGGGAGACAGCCAACTTTGCTCTGCATCCCACTCTGCCACTTATTAGATGTCAGGCTTAAGTTAGGTTACCCAACCTTTCTGAATCCCAGTTTCCCCACCTATAAATAAGAAATAATACTGTTAGAACTCATGTTTCCCCTCAAAATACCAGAGAACTAAGTTCAATTATTTGGAAGCCAGGCAAGGATACTGTGAAAGGAAAATAGAATCTCGGAACCCTGGCCGGGCGCGGTGGCTCAAGCCTGTAATCCCAGCACTTTGGGAGGCCAAGAAGGGCGGATCACGAGGTCAGGAGATCGAGACCATCCTGGCTAACATGGTGAAACCCCGTCTCTACTAAAAAACACAAAATACTAGCCAGGCGTGGTGGTGCGCGCCTGTAGTCCCAGCTACTTGGGAGGCTGAGGCAGGAGAATGGCTTGAACCTGAAAGGCGGAGCTTGCAGTGAGCTGAGATCCGGCCACTGCACTCCAGCCTGGGTGACAGAGTGAGACTCTGTCTCAAAAAAAAAAAAAAAAAAAAAGAATCTCGGAACCCCAAACTCAGTATGTCAAAGGGAAAAGTTAAACTTGGAAGCTGGGTCATGCAAAAACTGCTGTTCCCTGTGTTCCTAAACAGATAGCTACAAGATAAAAGTCCACGTGTCTCCTCGGGTGGCCTTCCTCTCCCTGATGATGTTAACAGCTTATTTTCATGGGTGTGGGCCAAGAGGAGACTAGGAACCATGCCACCACCCACCCCAAGACAAACACATATTTGATTTCTTTCTCCATTCTATGTTTGTTTTATAGAAAGTGCAGATTTTCTGAGCAGGAGACAAATACGTAATGGACTGTTCCTCTACCCTGCCCTTTTCACAGGCAACGTGTGGATTCAGTGAGTACCCATCAGGGCCCCGCGAGAACGTGACCACACTCTCCCTCTTTTTCATTCTTTTCCTTCTTTCCCCTCCTGCTTGCTTTTTCCCCTTAAATATTGAAGCCCTCAAAATCCCCTTTGGAAAAAGTTCAGACCGCAGATCCTACTGTGGCTTGAGTCTCATTTTCCCCAGCACACCCTCAACCTTGGCAAAATACACATGTAAATTGAGACGCGCCTCAGTCATTTTCTTTGGTTTACGACATGGCCCTTTTGCTGCTCAGTTGCCAGTGCCCAGCAAGCAGTAAGATGAGCGTAAATGTTCTGCTCACCTGCCTTCTTGCTGCTGTGCCCTCGCCTCGCTGGCCAAGATAGCGAGCAGGGTTCGGATCCCTCCCGGTGGACCCTGCTTGTCCAGATTCCCTGTGAGCTGTTGACAAAGGCTCATCCACTACATCTGGTGCTCCAGGATCATGAAACACTCGATTCAGCCAGGGGAGCCTGGCAGGGCCCCTTCTATTTCTGTAGCGGCCAGTCTGACTCAGGTGATCCCAGGAGGGGCCGAAGCCGATTGGAAAAGTTACCTCATTGGGGTGGAGACTGGAGAGGGTCAGGGCAGTAAGGCAGGTGAGCTCAGCAAACCTGGAAGCTGGGTTGTATCACACATAATTCAATGTGGGGAGCATCCCTGGAGGATTCCTGCTTTTTCTCACAGTTTTCTGGTACCAGAAAATGTCTTCCTCACAGAGCACCGGCTGCCTCTGCAGGCAAAGGGGGTGAGTCGCAGCAGTTGCAGGGAGCAGGGGATCTCAATGGCCAGTGGGAACCAGGTTGGACCCACCTGCCCAGCCCCTTAGTTACCCCTGGGGCTGAGGACCACCTAAGGACGGGACAGTGTTGGATGATTCCTCTCCTGTGAGATGCAGGGTGGGCCTGGATTGCCCTGAAGTCTCCCCTAGCTCCAGGATGCCACGATTCCCCTCCCTTCCCGAGCCAGACCCTTTCCCTTCAAGAGCCTGTGGGGACAGCAGACAAGGGGTTCCGTGCCTCAGGTCCAGTGCCACACAGCAGACACAGGGCAGGGCAGGTGCCCCAGCCAAGGCCTCCTGACACCCAGTCCTGGGCTTGGGATCCTCTGTACCCGTGGGAAGCCAGAGCCTATACTCACCTCTGTCTTCACGTGGAGAAAATAAATTTGAAATAGGAGGCACCCAGAAGCCATCATACAGCTGCGGAAACTGGGTTTCAGAGAGGCCAAGTCATTTCCCCAAGATCCTTCAGGTAGGAGGTGGAAGAGCTGCTATTGCAAGCCAGGTCTCAGTGGTTGCAGAAGCCAAGCTCTTGGGTGACAGAGCTTGGACCCTGGCCATGGCTTGCTCTCCTTTGGGTTCAGGAAACCCTGTCAGGGCCCAGCCTGCTCTGTTCCCTCATGTCCAGACTGTGAGAGTGACTGTTATTTCCAAAGCCTCTGCATTTTCTTTCTTTCTTTCTTTCTTTTTTTTTTTTTTTTGAGACGGAGTTTCACTCTGTAGCCCAGGCTAGAGTGCAGTGGTGCGATCTTGGCTCATTGCAACCTCCACCTGCCAGGTTCACACCATTCTCCTGCCTCAGCCTCCCAAGTAGCTGGGACCGCAGGCATCCGCCACCATGCCCAGCTACTTTTTTTTTTTTTTTTGTATTTTTAGTAGAGACGGGGTTTCACCGTGTTAGCCCGGATGGTCTCGATCTCCTGACCTCATGATCTGCCCGCCTTGGCCTCCCAAAGTGCTGGGATTACAAGCGTGAGCCACCGCGCCCGGCCAGCCTCTGCATTTTCTTGGAACCCAATCCCAGGCCTCCACAGCTGAGCAAGCCCTGCGCCTTTAGTTTATGACAGCCCTTAAGATTGTGGCTGACCTGGGCCCGTGACACACCTGTGATCTGCTTAGTGCCTGCTGGGATGTGGTATTGGGATTCTGGTCATGCCTATTAAATCTTACTAGCAGGCTTCTCATGTTGCTTCAAAGCCAGCCGCTCCTCAGAGCTCCCCCAGAGAGGCAGGAATAGCCAGGCCAAGCTTCCCAGAGCTCTGCCCGGGATGCCTTATCAAAGCACGTAAAATGCCCAATTTCACCAACAGCAGCAGCCGAGCCTGGAAAGCTGAGCAGAGAGCAGGGGGCCAATGCAGGACAGTGCAGAAGCCCAGCCCAGCCCACTCCCCAGCCAGGGGGCTGCCAGATCTACGTGCGGGGCCTGGCAGCAGTGTGAGGACACTCTTGTCTCTGATGGGGCTGCATTGTATCAGCACTTAGAGAGCTGAGTTTGCTGGTTCTAAGGCCCAAGTTATGCCTGGGCTATCATCAGGGGCTGCAGCGGGCCCTCCATTTGCATCCAGGGAGACAGGAGCCTTCCACCGTCAGCAGCAGGTCTTTTGTGTTTATCTCCAGATTGAGTCTCTCCTTGAAGATAATAATTAAAGCAGGCCCATTAAGGATGTAACAGCCCTGGGGCTCAGAGCGGGAGAAGGTGGGGTCTGCTGTCGACCTAGGAAGGGCTTGGCCACCAGGCAGGAGGTGCTGAGGGGTGGAGGCTCCCCCACTACCCGTGGTTATGCTCCGTGCATAACCATGTTCCAAGAGAATGCAGCGATGCTGTGGGTGCCCCAACCTTGTCTCCTGAGCTCTGGCCCTTCATAAATCTGCAGCCCTGGCTCAGAGCTTGGCACAGGCTGGCCCTTGGCAAACACTTGGCAAGTGAGCGTCTAGAGGAACAGAGCCCCTTCCTCAGACCCCTTGTGCGAGGAATGGGTGGGCAGGGACTTCGTCTCAGTTCTCTCATTTCTGGTGAGGTATCTCTACTCTGACACACTTTGGTGGGGGGAATTGGGATCCCTGTGCCCCCTTTTGTTCCTTGTCTCCTCTGGAGCTCATTCATCAGCAGATGGGGCCCAGGAGGGAGGAGGCAGAAGGTGAGCCCCCTCCCTACCTCCCTTCCCAGGCAAAGCCATCACTCCCCAGGAGGAAGGAGAATGACTCAGACAGAACCGAGGTAGGGACGGAGCAGGAAATGTCACATCGCACAGCAGAAGACATAATCCAGCTCATAAACATTTCCCTGGTGAACCCAGGTGCTGTAGAAAGAACCAAGCTCAGTCGCATGGCACCCCTTACCTCGCCCTCCTGGTCCGCAGGAAAGCTCCCAGCCCACCATTTCCCGTGTAGCGCCTGTTTCAAGCACGTTGTTTTTTTCCGCTTGATGAAGTGCAATTCATTTAAGGCTGTCTGTTGCTTATTTCACATCTCCAAGGCATATTTTTCATGGGAAGGTCAATTCCGAGGGAACACTCAAGAGTCTTGGACATTAAATCTATTCACAAGTGAAAAGTGGCCAATCGCTAAAGGAGAGGCCTTTGACTAAGATCCCTTGGACTAAATATTGTGAAAACTGACTGGCCATTCTGAGAGGGATGGGGTGGAATTTACACAGGAGCTTTATGCATCTTGCTATTTTATTTTTTCCCAGTGGCTGAAGTTAAGCGTCATTTCCAAGCCCAGAGAGAATGATCAAAGGAGCCTCATCAGCAGGCAACTCAGACTCATGCAGGGGACTAAGAAGCCTCTTCCAGTCCACCCCCACCAGAAAGGGATCTCTGTTCCTCAAACCTCATAAATAGTCGGGAAACAGCCTCTGGCTCCCGCAGCCCCCATGGTTTGGGCTCTGGGCATCTTCACATGTACAGGGCAGTGAAGAGCGAGAGAACCAGAAATGCCTGAAGACCACGATTCCAAACCAGCAGAGACCATTTACAGAGATCTGGAGACGGCTTGGGGGTGGGGAGGAAGACCAAGAGCAAGGAAGGATATTCCTTTAATTCTAGAACATCTGAAAAATTGGGGTAATTTCCAAAGTTTCTGAGTGCTGGAGAGGGGCAAGGGTTCAATGTTTTACAGCACAGATTCAGTTACTTGCAGTTAACCGCAGTCCCAAAATATTAAATGGAAAATTCCAGCAATAAACAATGTATACGTTTTAAATTGCATACCACTGTCAGTAGCATGATGTCATCCTGTGCTGTGCAGCTCTGTCCTGCCCGGGAGGTGAACCCTCCCTTAGGCATATCCACGCTGTATAGGCTACTCACCCCATGATCACTTGGTGGTTGGCTAGGTTATCAGATCAACTGTCACTGTATCGGTACTGCAATGCTTGTGTTCAAGTCACTCTTATTTCACTTAATAATGGCCACCAGGCATCAGAGTAGTGATGCTGGCCATTCAGATATGACAAAAAGATGCTGTAAAGCGCTTCCTTTAAGTGAAAAGGTGAAAGTTCTTGACTTACAGATGAAAAACAAGTGTGTATAGGGTTCAGTATTATCTGGGGCTTCAGGCATCCACTGGGGATCTTAGAACCTATCCTCCACAGATAAGGGGGCTACTATGTTTGAAGACAACTCTCCCAGCTCATCTCTATGGGGTTTTGCCTTCTCCAGTTTTGACAGCCCCATTGTTTTTAGCATTATTCATCACACATCCTTCATGAAGCTGGCTTCTCTAACCAAGCTTGAGTTTTTTGTCTCTTTTTACATTGTCTCACAAAGCTGGATGCAGTTCTCCAAGGAAGAACTTACGGGGGAGAATGGTGCTCAACACATAATTGCAGAAATAATTGTAGTGAAATTAAACACAACATTGCACCATTCAATACATGAAGCACTCCAACCTGCAATGAAGTTGCAGCCTCCGTATCAGCCAAAATGCTCAGCGCCCACTTTATGAAGGAGCAGGTGCTCACAGTGAAGGGAAGCTATGCCCAGAAATGAGCATCTGGGCTCACCCTGTGAGGTGGGAGCACCAGCTCCAAATAGCAGGAGTCCCCGCAGGGCTGTGCTGGGCCCCTCTGGCTGGTGCTAACACATGGTAGCGGGGCCTGCCTCTCCGTACTCAAGGCCGGGAATAGGTCATGGGTTTTCATGCCACCCCACATCAGGGAGGGAAAAGGGCCAACAGTAGACATTTTCCAGATGCTTATGCTTTTCAGGGAAAACAAATACTGTCCAGCAGGGCCTGCTGACATGAGAGGTACCATGGCCAGTGGGGAAATCGTGGCCCTTGGGGTCCAACAGACCAGGGAGTGAATCCCAGCTCTTATGAACTTGGTGACCTTGGCCGATTGCTCAGCAGCTCTGAACCTCAGTTTCCTTACCTGACACATAGGACTAATAATAACCACCCCTGTTGTCTTTTTAAATGAAATGAGCTCATCCACACGATCGCCCGTCTGCCTGCCTGGCATATGTGCATTCCCTTAGATCAGTGCTGAGGAAGATACAGAGGGTAGGCTGGGATTTCGAATGGCTATAAATATGAATTTCTACTTTTTTCCCCCTCTTACCTCTCAACCTTGGACCAGGCCTCTAGCCGGCCTGGCCCTTTGTATTACATGCAACCCTTCCTCCCAGCAATAGGCTGCTGGACCATGGTTAGAGAATAGGGAGGGAACTCTGCACCGTCTCTGCGCCCATCCTGCTGGCTCAGTGACCACAATCCACTCAGAGCAAGAACAGCCCAGCTTCCTTGTGTCTATAGGCAGGAGTGGCAGACCCAGCTGTGGAATCAGGGAGACCATTTGGGCAACTTTGCCAATAATCTAGGCAGGAAATGATGGTGGAAGTGTCAGGAAACCCCTCTGCAGGGTGGAGCTGTGGGTTAGAAAAAGTGAATTTTATTCAAAAGTCTCCAGGACAGCGCCTGGCAGGACTCTCTTTACTTCTGTCCCGGGGGAGACTGGCTGGCCCCTCACACCTAGAAGGCACCTCTTCCACGCTCACTCTGTGCCAATCCCAGTGGCTCTGCCTCTGTCTCCAGACCCTTCTCACTCTTCTGTGTCCCTACTTTGGGGACTGGACTCTCTCCAGTGCCCTGGGGTCCTCTCCTTGACTTGGCTATGAACTTGCCGATGTGGAAGACCATGTCATAATCATCTCTGCATAGAAACCAGGTAGTTGCAGAGTCTCAGGGAATGTGTTTGGACTGTGGGACTTGAGGCTGGACCTTGGGAAGGGCCGCTGTGTTCCTCCACATTCCACCAGCCTGGCTCTTCACCAAGGACCAAACCCGGGAGATGGGTCAGGAAGGCAGTGCAGAGTGGGAGGGACCGGCATGTCCTGGGAGCCTGCTGTGTGTGGAGAACTATGCCTTCGTCGGCTCCTTTGATCCTCACAGCAAGCCTGTGGGGTGGAGAGACTCGGCCCCATTTTGTTGATGAGAAAACGGAGACGTAGGGCAGTGATTCTACTCTACGATGGCTGGGACTCCCTGAGCCGTATGTAAGTCAGGGTCCCCCTGGCTCCTCAGCCTTGCAGGGTCTACACCCTGGCTCTTGTGTGGTGGTGGAGAGAGCCCCTCCCCACACAGCCCCCAGGAAGACACTCCAGAGGCCTGGAGGAGGGTTTGGGAGGGAGTGGAAGACAGAGCACCAGGAAGCAGGCGGTGGGGGCTGTTGGGGAAACCTGGACCGGGGTAGGCCAGCCTGGGCCTGTCTTTCTCACACCCACAAGCTGGGTGGCCTTGGGCAAGTCACTTAACTCCTCTGAGGCTCAGTTTCCTCATCTACAACCCCGGGCCTTAAACCCCTGTCTGCCTGGGTTTCTGCAAGGGTAACTGAGCTTGTTGCTTGTGGAAGTGCCCAGCGCAGAGCTTGGCCTGCTGGAGAGGAGCTGGAACTGAGCCTCCTGCACTAGGTGGAGAAGGCCTGGAACCAGAACCCGGGATTGTGATGCCCAACTCAGCCTTCCTGCCCTCCCTCCTATTTCAGAGGCTGCACTCAACTTCCTCCCAAACCCCTTGGACCCAACAGTGAGGCACACAGGGCTCCTCCTTTTGGCCACACGCCCTTCACAGGCATTCGAAGATGCCAGAATTAATCAGGGCACAGCTCACAGCGTTGACCATGACCACAGCTCCAGCAACAGCCCCTTTTCCATCTCCCTCCCTCCTCTGATGATCCCATATCCTGCGGTAGCTGAGCCAATCTGTGGGAGCCCCGGATGCTGGATGGGGCCCCTCTGAGGACTGCCGCGCATTCCCTACAATGACATTCATTAGTCTGTCTGACATCAGTCCTGTTCTCAGGTTAATATGTTTAACTTAATGAGGCATTTATTTCCTGTTAGAAAACTCCTGAAGAAGCATGTTTGCTCCTGATGAGCTCAGCTGATGAATAGATTAATACCAGGCTTGAGAAACTGACCGAGAAAACGAATCCAACTGGCTTCTTTTTCTTCTTTAGTTATGGACTGTGCTTAAATTAATTTGTGTAAAACTGCTCATTTCTTAGGGGAAGAAACAGGATCCTCATTTGGCTCTACGACGCCTCCTCCACCTGCTTCCCCTGCCACCCTCAGCCCCAGCTCCAAGGATATGAAAAGACCAAGTGCCAGTGGATGACTGGGGGGAGAAAAGAGAGCCTGAAACTGATTGCAGGAGAGGCCAGAGTGCGAATGCGAAGCTCCTGCAGGGCAATGGAGGCCTCAAGGACATGTTGACATAGCTGGGAGTCTCGCTGGTCCATCTCTGTCATTTAACAGCTCTGTAGGGTTCCCTGCTATAGCCCCAGTGCCCACTCATAGGTATTTGTTGAACAAGTGAAAAGGATACTCAACAAATGATGACTCTCACTGTTATTCAGGGAATCACATGATGTTAAGAGGGAGGAGATGCCCAGTGTTCCAGACACATCTGGTGGGTGAGCCAGTGTTCAGTGACTCTTGGCCCAAGAGCCAAGCATGACCCAAAGATGAAATTTTCTTTGACGACTGTCATCAGTGGATCCTCCCACATCACTCTCCCTTTGGGACCCTTAGAACCACCGTCAGCCATGAGTGATGTCAACCTTTCCTCCCAGCAATAGGCTGCTGGACCATGACAGTTCTGTGCCTATTCCCCCAACCCTCCAAATTAGAGAATAGGGAGGGGCTCTGCACCCTCTCTGTGCCTATCGTGCTCGCTCAGTGACCACAATCCACTCTGAGAACAAGAACAATCCAGTTTCGCTGTGTCCACAGGCAGGAGTGGGTACGATGTACAGGCAGACCCAGCTGTGGAGTCAGGGAGACCAGTTGGGCAACTTTGCCAATAATGTAGACGAGAAATGATGGTGGGAGCAGCAGGAAACCTCCCCTCTGCAGGGTGGAGCTATGGGTTAGAAATAGTGAATTTTTTTCAAAATCTCCAGGACAGCGCCTGGCAGACAAGACAGTCGGCCCTCAGGAGATGGCTACTTATTCATAGTACATGGTTGGTGCTGAGGCTTCTGAAATGGAATCTCTCCGCTGTCTGGGCTCGTGTCTCTTGGCCCAGTAGCTGCATCTAATCTCTCCAAGGAGAGGAAAAGGACAAACTCAAGTTGCAAAGAAAATGTGCTGATGATGCATTGCAGGGGGCAGTCCTTTGAGCAAGAGGTAAGTCCCTTGTGCAGAGGCAAGTCCCTTGCGCAGGAGGCGCTATCTTTGCAGCAGTGGAGAAAGAAAGAGGACAGGATTAGATCGTGATAAAACACTAACCTTTCACACATTCAGCATGTGCTTACATGACTCTTCTCCAGAATATTTTGAAGGGAGAGTGACCTTTAAAGGTAATGTCCTCTTTCTCATTTTAAAAGAAGTAAGCGTAGGAGGAGTCAAAGTACATATGTGGAGACTCAAATTCTCCCACATCAAACCCTTTTCTCCTGTAATAGATTCTCTCGATGGGACTTTAACTGGATGTAATTACATCGATAGCATGCTATGTTCACATGGGCGAGAGATCACACACATTTCTTTTGGAGTGAAACTGACAGCCACTTTGGCTCAGCAAATGTGGCTTTTAAGTGTGTGTGTGTTGTGGGGTAGGAGTGAAGGGGAGTTCTGAAAAGAGAAGACAGCACCAGGGCAAATTATCTTCCAGCTTTTCAAAGGCAGCAGCTTCGTGCTTGCCAGCTCTGTTCTCCGTCAATGCATCTGTCAGAGAATTCACAGGCAAGGTCAGACATTACCCCAGTGAGGAAAGAGGAGGAGCCACACCCAAGCAGCGGCCTGGCCTGGGCTCTTGCACAGCTGGCTGGGTGATCGCCCTACTTCAGGCCTCAGTTTCCCCAGTGTGTAAAATAAGGCCATTGAGCCCATTGCTGTTGAAGGCTCCTTCTGATTTGAATATTACAGTAAGTCAAAGTGCAGCCTGGATGAAGGATGATAAAGGAGCAGCGGGTGGAGAGGAGGGAGCCACCATCAGATGAGCTCATCACTGTGTCAAGTCTTGTCTTTACTACTTCAGGCCAGGACCAGCCTCTGCGTTCTTTGGCTGGAGGCTTTCTCTGGTCACCAAATTCCACTCTGATGTCCTGGTGACAGGCCTTAACTGCCTGGGAGTTAATGCCCCTCCCCTCGGAAGAGTACTGAACCCATGGCTAAGGGCAGTTGCTATGTTCATACCCCAGAACCCCAGAACAGCGGTTCCGGTGGGGTGACTGTGGTGCTCGTGCCTGGCACTGGCTCCTGGGTTTTCCTATCTGATTAACCTCCAGTCACCCACAGTGGGGACCACATTCATAACACAGCCTTTATTAGATGGCTTCCTTTCCCTGTCTCACCTCCCCATGCCCCTCAGGTGTTCCCTCTACCTCCCAACTGAATTGCAGGGCTCAAACCCTTCAAGTTCTGTCACCAGGGGACACCAAAGTGAAGACAGTAACTGTATTTGTCACCAAAATGAAGACAGTACCTGAGAAATACAGAAGGGCACAGGAGGGATGCTGGGGTGGCACCTGGCCTGTGCTCTGCCCATGGGTGTGTTCAGTAATTAGGAGTCCTTTGAGCTGGGTACTTCTGATGTGTGTACAGACAGTCCCTCACTTACAATGGTTTGACTTATGACTTTTCGACTTTACAATGCAGCAGAAGCAAGATGCGTTCAGTAGAAAGCAGTATGATACTGTAACTGGGCAGCTTAACTTCAAACTGTATTTTAAAGCTTTTTTCCCCTTTCCCTTGAGTTTCAAGATACAATCTTAAAGCAAACTGCAGAGGCCTCTTAGCCTTAAAAGAGACTCCAAGTCCCTTCCTTCCTCAGCATATATACTCCCTTCTTAGTTATCTAACTATATACTAGTATCTAATTACATGCCTTCTTTGAAGTTCTAATCTTGAGACAGATAGACCAAGACCAGAGACCCAGCTACAAAATTCTGGAGATTACTTCAAGGCAGTCAGTCAACAACCCAGGCGTTGTTGAGATGATGCCAGCCTGTGCTCCAAGTAGACTGGAACCTTAATAGCCACCGCAATAAGACACACAGACGTTATACTCAGCACAATTCTTACATGCCTTCCATATCAACTTTTCCCTTTTTATGCCCTTGCTTTCCCCCAAGAAATCAAAATGGTTACCTTGGATGGGAATCCAGCCACTTCCCCATTACTAGTTTTGGTTAAGAAATTCACTTTCTTTCTGCCATACCTTGCTCTTGTTAATTAGACTCTGCAAGCAGTGACTGAACCTGCATCCAGTTACAGTACTCTCTAGATGCCAGGCAGTGGCAGTGAGCTGGAGCACAGTCAACCATGCGATCATCAGGGTAAACAAAGGATACCCTCCAGTAGACTGAGTTGCCAGATGATTCTGCCCAACTGCAGGCTAATGTAAGTGTTCTGAGCACTTTTAAGGTCAGCTAGGCTAAGCTGTGATGTTCAGTAGGTTAGGTGTATTAAATACATTTTCAACTTACGATATTTTCAACTAATGATGGGTTTATAGAGGCATAAAGTTGAGGAACATCTCTCCCTTTCTCTGTGTATGTTTCACATTACACCTTAATAACAAGTGTGTTATAAAAAGAAGGTAGGGGCCAGGCACGGTGGCTCGCACCTGTAATCTCAGCACTTAGGGAGGCCGAGGCAAGCAGATCACCTGAGGTCAGGAGTTCAAAACCAGCCTGGCCAACATGGCGAAAACCCATCTCTACTAAAAATATAAAAATTAGCCCAGCATGGTGGCACACGCCTGTAATCCTAGCTACTCGGGAGGCCTAAGCAGGAGAATCGCTTGAACCCAGGAGGCAGAGGTTGCAATGAGCCGAGATCATGCCACTGCACTCCAGCACCTGGGCAACAACAAAACTCCATCTCAACAACAACAACAACAACAACAACAACAACAACAAAAAGGAAGGCCCCAGAAGGAAGGCCCTTTTTAGCTGAAATCCACAGAATATGCTGGGGTGGGAGTGGTAAGAGTGGCAGGAATCACACTGGACACTCAATGCACAGAGCACATTAACAAAGACATTATTTTTGTCAACTGATGCATGAGTTAATTATTAATTGGAAATGCATTAATCATTGAGTAAACCAATAAACTGAGGAATCATGAGTAAATACATGAATGAGGTGATGAATGAATGAGCAGGCTCAGGAGGGAGCAAATGAATGAACCAGTGAAATAAGGATGACAGAAGGAACGGTTGATGACTGAGGAGCTGAGTGCACAATGGACAAAGGAAGGAAGAATGAACGAAAGAAAGGACAAACAATGGAAGTATGAATGAATGAACCAAGGAGTCAAACAAGAAATACAGTAACACACGAATGAGCATGTGAAGAAATTAATGAAACAATAAACAAAAGAAGAATTTGAAGAGGCTAATAATGAATGAATGGATATAAAAAGATAAGAAATAAAAAGATAAGAAACAGCAAATAAATAGTTGTACAAATACATAAATGGATAAATGATTGAATGTGTTCCAGCTGGACATGAGGGGAAAGTAATTTACAGAACAGAAAACTCCGACTCCAAGGAAAGCATCTCTGCTCAGATGTCTGGGGCCAAGGTCTTGGCAAATCAGTGCATTCCTCTAAGAGAAGGTTCCTAAAGTGACTTCAGTTTGGATTTAATAAAAACATTATTAACCAAATATCAGTACTGGTATAGAGTGGGCCACTCGCTAGGATAAACCCTAGGTACAGTGGAAAGAGAGAAACAGAACTGTCTGTATTGCTTTCACATTTAGGTCACAGATTATTAACTATTATATAGCAAACATAATTTACATAATGATTTTAATAATCAATATTTAAATAACACATTTTTACTATCTCCCTAAAAATTAACATCCAAGCAGAGTAATTAATGTCTGCCTGGGAAGTTTTGCTCTGTGGCCTGGGAATCAGGGATAAGGGTTAAGCTGTCACCGTGATCATCTTATGACACCCTGAGACCAGGTGATGCTATAGACAGAGCTTGGATATAGGGACTCAAAAAACCTAGGCCCAAACCATCAGACCAGTCACTCCTGCATCTGGGCCTCAGTTAGTCTCCTGTAAAATAAGGATGGTTGCCCAAATTCCAAAACTCACTGAGGAATTAGGGGACTCTCACATGAGACCTGAATCTGGGTCAGAGTTTGTCACACACACCACACTCCTCATCCTGAGGAAATGGATTGAGTCTCACTCCTCAGTGCATCTCAGCAGCAGCACGGGGCCTGGCACATAGTAGGTGCTCAGTAAACACTGGCCCAGGGAATGAATGAATGATCTTAATGTACGGTGTGTGTTTTAGGAGCTGCTCCGAGTCCCTTTCAAAACAACTGTGGCTTGATGAACAGGTGCCTCTCACCACATGTCCTCATGTCACTTGTCACACTCCCAGCTGTCCCTTGTTCCCTTGATTCCCCCGGTGTCCACCCATCTCGACCCCTCCTGCTGCTGTGTGCTGTCTCTAACACCGGGTGGGCCTGGGAAGCATGGAAACAAGCAGGGGGCTTGGGAAGAAAGTGAAAATCGGAGGCTTTGAATGGGGCCATGGGGTCTGCGCTGAGTGAAAGCCCAGGAAGAGACAACGCGTCTTGGGGTCTCCACACCCACCCTGACGCCACCGGCATTGATAAGAGGTCAGCCTGTGGATCTCACCCTGCAGGGCTGATGGGTAGAGACTCGCCTGGAGGGACTGGGGAGGATCCAGGTCAGTTGACAAGGACTCAGTGCTGCCCTGCTGTCCCTCGTGTGGACTGAACGCTGTGATTTGGGTCTACATCTGTGATTCTGGGATTTCTTCCTGCTCCGAGAAGTCTGTTTTCCTAAATGATGTAGCCCATTCAACTGTCTTCTTGCTCTAAGGCAGTGGAACTGCACCTGCCTGTGTCCCACCTCCAGAGGATGAACAGTCCCTCGTCCCTCACCTGTGTCTGGCCCTTCTGACACTTCACTTCTCTGCCCTGTGCCCACTTCTTCCAGCTTGGGTGACAGTCACGCCTCCCCAGTCAGGCCTGATGGGATTGGCCCAGGCAGGGGTGCGAGAGAGGGAGGAGTCCAGTCTAAGAGGGAGGCAGGAGCCCACCGCAAGGGGCCTGGATTTCAATGGCGAGGAGCATGGACTTCATCCCATGAGCAGCGAGGACAGGCGGAGAGAGCATGACAGTCAGCTCTGTGCGGCTAAACATAGCAGATTCCATGTCCAGGGTCCAGGAACCTGGAAGTGGCCCTGGTGGGCCCAGGGAATCATGTGATCATGAGTTACCTTAGGGTCTATCACCTGTAGCACTCCCAGTGGTTCCAGGGCAAACATGTCTCCCCATCTTAGCTGATGGCGTTGGGCACAGAGATGCAGTGACTGCCCCAGCCAGGCATCTGCACAGGCTCTGTCCAGCAGGGCCATTCCGACTTGGATTCCCCGACACCCACTGCTCTCCCATATCAAGTCTAGCCCAGTATGTCCCTCTGGAACTGGATCAAGGGAACTCTGCTCATTTTCATAGACAGCCAAGGACACCTCAGGCCACCTCTGGGTGGGGGAGACACAGGTGACCCGGCTCTTCTGTTTGCCACATTCTTCAAATTGTCCATGATCATCACAAATTTCCCCTAAAGATAGAGGATGAAGCTATTTTTTTTTTAAAGAGAGAAAGACAGCAATGGGCAAAGGTGGCTCCTATAGAATCAGATCAAATTTCCTTCTACACAATCAAACACAGGCGTTTAAAATGCTCTTTCCCACAAAGCACTGGCCCCTGTTAGAGGAGATTAATTGGTAAGGAAGGGACTAGAGGTTTCTGGGAATTTAAGGAACAAAAGAATTGAGGGCTTCAGAGCCAGACAGACTTGAATTTGAGTCTCAGCCCAGCCACGTCATTGGACAGGTTTCACTCACCTCCCAAACCTCCCTTCCCTCATTTAGAAAGTGGGGATAACAGCTCTCACAGGTATACATGGAGGAGTGTGGGTGAAACAGCGCTGTCCCTGGGATGCTGCAAACATCCAAAACACAGCTGATGCTGTTACAGACTAACTGAAAAATAAAGACACAGCAGAGTTGTCTTGGGACAGACACTTCTTGCCTTTTTGTCCCTTTGGAAATTTCCTGATGGACTGCTTGAGTCACCTAGATAATCTCTTATTCTGATAAAATAAAGCTTGACTGCAGAAAGCCTCGCCATCAAAGAAGGAAGAAAAAGACACGCACACTGTGATGAGCATAAAATCCACTCCTTACACAAGACCCTGGGATCAGAGGGGCGAAGGGCAGCTGCTCGCCTGTGTCGGTGGTTTCTGCACTGAGGACTGGATGAGCAGTGTCTCACTGTGTCCCCACAACAGCCGCAAAGGGGCATCATCCTCTCACTGTACAGATGAGGAAACTGAGATCCAGAGCAGTGATGTCACTTCAGTCCCATGTACTGCGTGGGACCCAGCAGTGAATAAGACAAAGTCCCCGCTCTCATGGAGCTGGTGTTGTGCCAGGGGACGTGGATCGTAAGAGATGAATATGTAAAATGTGTCTGACAATGGTAAGTACTATGGAGTCAAAGCTGGAAGTCTGGGACCTCGTTTGTCCCGATGGAAAGCTTGCTTGTGTCCTGGCACTGCGAGGCTTCTCAGAGCTGCCTTCATCTGGGGAGGCTCCAGGCATGAAGAACATTATGTGGGAATAATGGATGCTTGAAGTATGCTTCATTCATTCACTCATTCGTTCCTTTGTTACCCAGGCCTAGCCCTGGATATAAATCAGTGAAACCAGACAAGCCCCCTCCCACAGCTCACACTCCTGCTGGGGCCTGAAGCCTACAAGTCAGCACAGATCAGCAAGGACACGCCAGCGCATGGCTTCCCTAAGCCTCGGGCTCCTTGCCTGTGCAACAGAGGTGAGAGCAGCGAACGCCAGCATGGTTCATGATAATAGCAGTAGCCACCACTCATTGACTGGGCAGCCTGTGCTGGGAACACTGCCGAGGGCTCACACAGCTCATCTCTGCCCAGCCTCCTGACTGCCCTGTACACCACAAGGAACAGATGAGGAAACTGAGGCCCAGAGAGGTGACCTCAACTGGTCAAGGTCACAGGGTCAGCAGGTGGCTGCAGGGTCAGAAGACTCCAGCTGTGTCCAAGCTCAGCCGTTCCCCAGCTGCGTGACCTCGGCAAGCCTCTCACCTCAGGGCCTCAGTTTCCTCATCAGCAAAGTGAAGATGACAGTGGTCCATTCCGCCACAGGGCTGTGGGAGGGTTAAGGGAGGTGGCACATGGGGTACACTTAGGGCTGTGCCTGGTGCAGACTTACATAGTAATAGTGCTAACAACCTGCCCTCATGTGGTCCCTACTGAGTTTGATCCTCATGATAACTCTTAAATGGAAAGTGCTATTATAACCCTTTAACAAAATGTGCTGTTCTCTCCAGTTTACTGATGAGGAAACAGACCCACAGGGTTAAAGTCATTCACTAAAGTAACAATAGCAGAATTTTTTTCAACTTTTTTTTGATTTCTATTGATCCTGGGTTTGTTTTTTGTTTTTGATTCTTTTTTCTTTCTTTTACTTTTTATTTTTTTGCTTTTTGCTTTGCTTTCTTTTTCACTTATCTTCTCCTGTTTATTATATTGGTCAAATATTCTCTATTACCATTTTGGTTTTGAACATCTACATTTTGTTTTGCTCCACTTAATAGTTATCTTAAAAATGAAATGGCATATTTGAATTAAAACAGTCTAATGCTAATAAATCTCTTTCCCCTCTCCCTAACAACACCAGGACCTTAAGTCTGATCTCCTCCTTCCAAATTTTGTTTGTTTGTTTGTTTAGTTTTAGAAACAGGGTCTCTCTATGTTTTTCAGGCTGGCCTTGAACTCCTGGGCTCAAGCAATCCTCCTTCCTCAGCCTCCCAAGTAGCTGGGACTATGGGTGTGTGCCACCACACCCAGCTTTCACTCCCATTTTAATGTTGGTTTTATATAGTGTTACGATTCCATCTTCTTTTTGTACCTCTCCAACTTAGTTCTTACTCTTATTGTTGCTGGTTTTGCTTGTTTCATCTAGCCACTGAATAATTCCATTTTCTCTAAGCACATTAACCTTTCTGCACACTGTTGCTGTTTTCCTCTTAGTCCTTCCTTTTAGGTTCAATGTCCCTCTTCTTGAAGTGATCTTTTATTAGTTCCCTTAACAAGATCTCCTGAGCAGTAAACTCTCAGTTTGTATCTGAAAATATATTTTTTCTCTCTCGTCAACTTTTAGTTGATAGTATAGCTGGAAGTAGAATTCTACTTCGCTAGTTATTCTTCTTGGTATTGAAAGCATTCCATTGTTTTCTGGTCTCTATTGTTGCCACTGTGTAGTCTGCTGTCATCTCATTATGTGTCTTTCCTTAGTTGTGATCCATCCTTCTTTTGGTTGCCTTTTTTCCCCTACTTAATGTAAACCTTTTTTAAAAAATGCATAGCCAAATCTTCCTCATGCTCCAATCCAGTCACTAGTCCTTCAACAAGGATAACCACTTCTAACATCATCGGTTAGATTTGCTTGTTTTAGAAGTTTTTATAAATATAGTGTATTTTATCATTTACATTTGTGTTTTATAAATAAATGTAGTATATTCCCATTTGTGTCTGAGTTATTTTTCTTCTCAACATTGTGTTTGTAGTTGCAGTTTATCAATTCCCACTGATAGGTGTAGATACAGGTATTGGTAGATCCAAGTCTAGATATACATATAGTTTGGTTTAGCCTTCTTAGGATTCATAGGACTTATTGAATTCAAAATTCCTCTTCTACAAATTCTGAAAAATTCCTGTTCCTTATTGATTTGAGTGTTTGTTTTTTTCATTCCTTCTTTTCTTATACTCTAGAACCCCTATTTCACATAGGGTGGATCATCTTATACTAACCTAATTTCCTTAATTTTGCTTTCATATTTTTCTCCAATCTATTTTTCTGACCTGTACTCTGGAAAGTTTCCTTTTGTCTACATTCATGTTCACAGTTTTCTCTTTAGCTTTGTCAACTGAAGAATCACTAGGTTTATAAATTGGAAAGGAGAGCTTTATTTCTTACAAAGGGTTGGAGCCTACAGGCTGGCCATCCCACAGACTGAGAGGCAGAGCCTCTGACAGAAGCCAAAAGCTAAAACTTTGAGGGTGGGAAGGATAAAACAGGAATGTTTGTGGAACGGGTTGGCCAAGTATACATATTTAATAAGCTATAGGAAGAGTCATGAATATTTATGAAAGGAGAAACGTGTGCACACACAACTGAACTATATGCCTCTTTGTGGGTCACATGTTCAAAAAAATAACAGTGCTAGCATGATCCAAGGGTGGAGTTTTTGGCCCTGTGGTGTCAAACAACGAAGCAGAAGACACAAAAACCCTCACTGCATGTCATCTGTAGCCTGGCCAGAACCACTTCATGGTCAGTGGCCTCTTATCAGGAAGGAATGCTGGTCAGTTGCTGTGTCAAAAGCACAAAAGGGAGGAGAAACATCAGGTGATTGGTTGAAATCATCAGCGGCATAAGTCTTTTGAAAGGGCTGACCGCTGCTTAACCCTTAGGGAAGACAGACTAATGGCAATTAGCAAGGGAAGGGTACAACAAGGTATGCCCAGCCTCCTGTCCTGTTATGGCCAGGAACTCAGTTTTCAAGGTTTCTCTGGGGTTCCCTTGGTGAAGAGGAGGTCTGTTTAGTCTGTTGGGGTGCTTAGGATGTTATTTTTTTTCTCAACTTTGCCTAATATGCTACTTTAATCATGTATTCATTCACTGAGTTTTTATTACAAAGATCATACATTTGGTCCTCAATATTCCTGCTCTTTTAAAATAATATCTGGTTTTATTCTTAGAATTTTGATTATTTCTTGTATGTCTTTATTTTAAATGTACTTATTTTAGAGTTTTCTTTGGTATTTGGGAGGGGGTGTAAATTCTGGAGGCTCCTGGGAAGACCTAGAGGATGAAAATGGGGGCAAAAATGTCCCAACAGATGTAGTTGGTTACAGGTGAGCACAGGTTGGACAAGGGGAGTTTTTTTGTATCAGCAGCCAGGAGAAAATGGGCATGTCTGTCCTCAGAGGACTCTGATCATCAGGACCCAGGAAGCAACTCCTCACCCAACACTCAGTATCACATTCCCTCATAATAGATGCTGGAAACCTGGACAGAGTCCCAAAGAGGATACAGAGATGATCAAAGGGGCAGAGCCAACTGGTTCACAGGTTGGAGGAAAAAAGTATTAGCATTAATAGTAATAACCAATAAACATTGTAGATAACACTTATGAAGGGCTTGCTATGTGTCAGTCACTATTACAAGTGTTTGATATATATCCATTTATTTCATCCTCAAACAGCCTCACAAGGAGAATACTATTACTATCTTCATTTTACAGATGAGGAAATTGAAGCCAGAACAGATGAGTTCATTAGAGAAAAGGAGTTGGGGGATGAGGTGGAGATGGTGTGATGTGGGAATCAGATGGTCAGAGTTCACATCTCTCTCCAGGTAGGCCCTCATCAGCTGTGTGTGGCCTTCAACCAGTAACTCCATGTCTCTAAGCCTCAGTTTCCTCCTCTGTGAAGTGGGAGGATAGAATACACTCCCCAAAGACCCTTGGGCGTGATACAGGCTGCAGAGATGGAGTGTTCATTCTTTCCCTGAAGCTGGAGTCAGCACTAAGCTCCCGCCAGCCAGCTCCAGGCACCTTCTGAGCTAGAGAAGCCCAGAGGAGGAGGATCGGCCCTAAGTGAGAAGGGGATGGCTGAGTCGGCTTCTGGAAATTGCCCTGGATTTTGTGGGGCATGAAAACCCCAGGGACCTGAAATCCTAGTGTTCTGGGGTCATGCCCGATTTCTGGCAGAGAGCAGTAGACACTCAGTGCCAACCAGAACCTCTGTCAGCAGAGGAGCTGAACTCTTGCAGAGGAGACCCAATTCCCCAATGCAAGGATCTCTTTGATTACTTTTTCATGAAAAACACATTTTCTTCCAAGCTAAAATTATATTGTCAGCAGTTAATTATCACTTGTTAAACAAGCGTGTGCCCAAATTGTGGGTTTAATTTCCATAAAGGTTTGCAAAAACCTCCTTTCTGTTATTTATGAGGGCTCTCTGAGAAAAAGACATTCAGTATTAGAAATGGAGCTTTTTTAATGCAGATTTTATTTTTTAATGAACAGGGTTGGGTTATTTATTTATTTATTTATTTTTTGGCATGTAATTAGAGCTCCTTGTAAATAACAGGAAAACATTCAGTCTAGTTTAAGCAAACAAAAATGAGAAGGGAGGGTACTGGCTCTAGGGCTGTCCTAAGGGACTTAACGGGACCTGGGTCTGACTGAGCATGGAACAGGGATGGAGGCAACCCTGCCTCTCTACCCCCTCATGGATTTCATCTTAGATTCTCTGCACTCGTTTCATGCTTCCTTCTGCAGCCAGATTTTCTCAGCTTCTCCTCCCACCTTGCAGACATGGCCCCTCTACTTTCTTGAAATCACACTTCCTTGTGTTAAAAGCCAGCCAAAATGATGGACCAGACCTGAGTTTATGTCTTGGTTTGGGCACTGACTCACTGGTACCATGGGCAACTCCTTAGCCTCACTTATCTGTCTCTGTCACCAGGGCCAACTCCTGCCTTGTGTGTTAAAGGTCATCTTAGGAGTAGATGCTTAGCACAGCTCAAATCACATGGTGGGTTCTGCAAGGAAGTGTAGCTGTGGCTGTTGCTGCCACAGGTTGGTTATTATAATAATGGCAGCAGTAGTAACAATAATAATACTGCCCCCTGATCAGATGGGGAGCGCCTTACTGGAGAGACAGGTGAATAGAAGATGTCACTGTCTATTAGACCCTCACTGGATGGCCAAGAGACCCAGAGCAAGTGCTGTGTAATCTTAACCCAGAGCCATGAGCCCTGAGTTCTTTACAAGAAAGAAATCATTGTAGGGATAAGCTGAGATAATGGTGGCTGGCATATAATTATTGTTCAAGAAATACTAGTTTGCTTTCCTGAATGTTGTGGCGACTATGATAGGGTTTGGTAACTGTCCAGTGAATAGGGAAATGATGGAAAATACATACATGATATTTTGGGTAAATGGAAATGTTATTTAATATAAAGTAATCAGCTCAGCAGCTGGAACATACACTGTTGTCAATAAGCATTACTATTATGACTATTAACTTTCTAAGGTTCAGTGTGAAGGATGGGTTTGGGGAGAAGAGGGGAGACTGGGGAATATGGGGCTGGAGAGAAGGAGCAAGGACAGCTGGGTGGCAGTGGGGTGGGCCCTATGTCTGGCCACTCCTCCCTCTGTCCCCAGCTGTAACCGACATTAATGGAACTCTAGCTTTTAATCCTTTTTTGCAATTTGAAAAATGGTTTATTTGGTCCCTGCAAATGGAGGTACACTATTAGCTCTGCTGTGCTTTTCCCCTACCTTAACGTGGAGGATCTTTACAAAAATTATGCTGCAAAAAATCTTGTCTCCTAGTTAAGCAAATAATAATAATAATAATAACGGTACCAAAAAAAGGCATCATGTGAGGGTGAGGGGGAATCAGGAAGAGGAAAAGAGGCCTAAGTGCACGCTGGTGACCACAAGGAGAAGATGGGAACGAGTCATGTAGTCAAATTATTTTTAGCTAAGAGTTGGTTCCATTCACTTCATAATAGACCATCTTTGCTGTCCCCTGTGATATGAGGGATTTTTCCTATTATTATTTTCCCATCTGCCACAAGGCCCTAGGCCCCCAAAAACCCTGTCCATGAAAATGGGGCCAATGCCAACAGAAGCTCAAAGATTGTTTAATGTGAAATTGGGCATGTTCAGAGGAACCTCCCACTTGGCCCTGAGCAGAGATGCAGGTCTTGGACATGTAAGGCCCAGGACCAAATTTGTCCCAAATACCCTGGGGCTGGAGGAGAGGAGGTCAGAATGTCTCCCTCTTTTAGCCAGCAGAACTTCTGTGAGGGATGCTCCTGCTGGCTCCAGTTGTGATGTGCAAATGAAATGCCAGTTCCCCCATCAAATTAGCAAGATTCCTGGCACTGGCAATGGTGTGGGGAGGAGGCATGGCTCCCCAGCCTCACCTTGCCCTCCCTGGAACACTCTGGAGCAGCCACACACCTCTACAAGGGCAAGGCCAGGTGGGAATTCCAAGCCCACCCCGCTTACCTGGGTGCAGCTGGGCATCACAGTGAGCTAGCCGAGCCAGGCCAGGCCAGGTCTGTGCGCTCAGGTGAAACACAGGGGTATCCCTAGAACCTGCTTCCTTGGGCTGCCTTGAGAAATAATGAGACAGCCCCTTGTTTAGGACAACATCTTCCCCGTAGGACATCACCAGGGCTGAAGTCGTTGTTTTCTCAGCAAATACTCACTGGGCGCCTACTGGGCATTCGCTGTCCCAGGCAGCAGGGGAAAGCCCAGAACAAAATAAGGCTTCTGTGTGGGGAGCTCAGATCTAGAAGGAGACAGATGCAAAGCATCAGATGGGGACTGCAGGGTGCATAAGGGCGCTAGAGGAAAAGGAAGCAGGGGAGGGAGCAGGGAGTGCTAGAGATCACACTTGTAAATTGGGGTCAGGGAAGGCTCTCAGAGCAGGTGACATCGAGGCAAGGATGAGGGGGGTGGAGGTGGCAGGGAACAGGACAGACATGGGAGAAGTTCCAGCTGATGCAAGGGCAGGGCCAGAGTCTGCAGCTGGGAGCTGTAAGGGCCCCAGGTCCAGGAACGAGCTGGAGGGTTTGGAGGGGAGTAGAAGAGGAGATGAGGTGGGCCAATAGGGGAGGGGGCTGGAGACTCTGGAGGCCCGGGGACGCTGTCATCTTGGATGTGCCCAATGAGGCAGGACCGTGGGACTTTAGAAGCAAACCAGAGACAGCTCAGCCCTGAGTGTCACAGGGTCACACTGGCTGCTGCATGGAGAGTGGGTGGAGCCAGGGGCCTGCCAGGAGGCTACTGCACCAATCCAAACATGAGGCCTGTGGGATCAGGGTGGGACCCTGGAGAGGGTGAGAAGATTGGGAATTGGGGTTTATGTTAAGGTTGAACCAATGGGACTTAAGGGTTATTCACTCTATAAATATGAGGCATTATTAGTTTTTAAAACATCATACCATTTTATTGAATATCTCCCTTATAGGAGAAATATTCAAGAATAGAATCCATAGCAACATTATTCTGGAGAGTTTTTAAAAAGGAAATTATCCAGATTTTTAAAATGGGAGTTTACTTAAATAAATTACGGAACATCAATCAAATGGACAATTTCCAAGAGTATATAATGAGATGGAAACTGGTCAGACTAGAGTGTCGGGTAAGAAATCCCCAAATCTGCATCTGCTCCACGAAGAGGACACAGTTAGGGTCATAGATGTCCATCTCTGCTCCTGGGCCCTCAGGAGAATGACGACCCCCATGGCCTTCCCGTTAGGTGCTCTGAGACTGGCACTGGTGAATGAAATGTGCATAGAGGTAGTGAGTGTCCCTTCTAGATGGAACATTTGAGATCCAGAGCCCGTGCTCATGTCCTTTCTGCCCTACTAAAGTGACCGTGGAAGCACGCACAGAGACATTGACATCCTCAGACAGTGGAGCCTCCCTCAGCAACAGTTCCCGGGTGCCGGTGCTGAGGCAAACCCTCCCTGCTGGCCACAGTGGACATGCAATAAGGGTGAGAAATCACCTTTGTTGTTTTAGGGTAAAGTGGAGTTGCCAAATCTCGTCCTAGCTTGTCCTGACAGTCCGTCTTGCAAGCTCCAAAATTTCATCTGCTGCCGTGACAATTTTGAGCCTCACAGGACCCCAAAGGCCTAATTGTGAGTTCCCGGGCTCCCACCAGGTATACCCTCACCCAACAGGCAAGTCCCCGCACCCAGCTAGTTCCTCTATCAGCCAGGCCAGCTGTACTCCACCTGATCCCCACCTAATGGACTTCAGCTCTCTGCCAACGTGGAATTATTCAAACCAATTACATCCTTCTGCAGGCACCTCACCCTCTTGTTACTACAAAACCTTTCTCCCATGGCCCCTGCTGGTCCTCTCTGCTCTTGAGTGCAGGTTTCCTGTGGCCATACATGAAATGCAGCGTCCTCCTCCCTCGGGCTGTGTGTGTGCCTAATAAACTCATCAATTGCATCTGTCCAGCGTCAGGTGTTGTGTATTTAGCCGTTTCATACTGTTTAAGTCGGAGGATTCCCCCACCCCCGGCCCACCAATAGGATAAACAGGAAGCGAGCAGAACACAGTCCTAGCGATGGGAAATCATTTATGAAAAGATAGACCTAAATATGAATAGAAAAAGAATGAAGAACAGCACCAATACTTTAACAGTTACTGTCTTTGGGAAGTGGGATGCCAGTGATTTATACACCATTTTTATATATCCTGTGCTTTCCAAGTGTTTTACAGTAAGTGTAAATTATTATTTTAAAAGAAAACTCGGCCGGGCGCGGTGGCTCAAGCCTGTAATCCCAGCACTTTGGGAGGCCGAGGCGGGTGGATCACGAGGTCAGGAGATCGAGACCATCCTGGCTAACATGGTGAAACCCCATCTCTACTAAAAAAAAATACAAAAAACTAGCCGGGCGTGGTGGCGGGCGCCTGTAGTCCCAGCTACTCGGAGGCTGAGGCGGGAGAATGGCGTGAACCCGGGAGGTGGAGCTTGCAGTGAGCCGAGATCGCGCCACTGCACTCCAGCCTGGGCGACAGAGCGAGACTCCGTCTCAAAAAAAAAACAAAACAAAAAAACAAACAAAAAAAAACTCAATGTTATTAACAAGAACACCTGGGCCCTGGCCAAGGCCATCCTTGTCCCAGGGTGCATTTTTCTCTCCCTCATCCGACTCCTGGTCCACTTAGCATCGGTCCCACCCAATTAGCCCTTTATTATAGATCGTTTTGTTCTCTAATTGTTCGCTTTGCATAATTTAGCACGGCCATATACTTGTTCTCAAACATTTGATTTAGTGTCCCTTGGCCTCAGTTTCTTAATCTCTAAGTGCAGTAGTGGCAGAAAAGGAGATTATTAGAGGCCCCTTTGTGTGACATTCGCGTGGAACCTAAAATAAACCGAACACTGGTTTAGCACTTACTGTGTGCCAGGCGCTCTGCTAAACACTTTTCATGCATTCGTTCACTTATTTCAACAGCCCTGGGAAGGAGACTCTATTATTGCCTGCTCCCTCCCCCATTTTAAAGATAAAGATACTTAAGTTCAGAGAGGTTTAGAAACCTGTCCAAGGTCACACAGCTCAGAAGTGGTGGAGCTGGATTTCAAACCTGCGCAATCTGCTCCTGGGTCTGTGCTCTTCCTGCTCTGGTGAACGTCAAGTCTTTCCTATGCCCAGACCCTGCATCAGGTGCTTGATGCACAAAAATGAGGCAAGGTGTTTGCCTGCAGGCAGAATAATAGTGAGGACTCATTGTGTGCCAGACCTTTAACTCACATTAGGTCGCCGGGTCCCTGCAGCACCCTATGCAGAGAGATTGCCACAGTCACTTACCATGGTACAGAGGAGGAGCCAAGGCCCTTCATTCTGCCCAGACTCTCACTTCCAAGAGGGTCCCGGAAGTGTCATTTGAACCCAGAAATCTGCCTCCAGTTGCTTCATTTCGTCCAGTGCTTACAACACTTGATGTCGTCAGTATTACTGTGCCCATTTCACAGAGGGGAGAAATGATGAGGCTCAGAGAGGTTAGGCAACTTTCCTGAGGTTTCACGGCCAATAAGAAGGAGAGTCCTGGCTGGAAATCACACTCACCCAAAGCCTATGGCCTAAGCAATGGACCACACTGCCTCTCAGCACCGGTGGCAGGGCTTGGAAGCCTTGAACGAGAACCAGGCCTCCCCCATCAGGGTGTAGAATCAAAACGCAACAACACCCTCCAAGAGGGACTCCCAGGGATTTACATCCAGATGCTGTCCTCAGAGCAAAGAGGAAAGAGAACATGAGGGCTCAGAGCAGGAATGGGAGACTGGAGCCTGGAACCCAAACAACCTCCCTGCAGTGTCCAGGTGGCACACAGCAGCACTGCTCCAGAGGGTCAGTGCCTTCTGCCCGCATGAGTCTGGAACTGTCACTTTGTAACTTTATAACTAAGCCAGTGCTGTGTGCTGGGTAGAACCCATCAGACATGTCTGGGGTGACAGGCGGCCTCCACAGCTTGAGAGGCTGTGACTCACTGTGGATCCTAAATCCAGCTGGAGTTTATGGTTCAACATAATTGTTCTAATTGCCATTGTCATGGCTGATAACATTATGTGACAGCCATAAACTCAGCTTTAGAGAGGGCCCCGGAGACGGGAGCAGCTGAAGATGATGTGGACGTGATCTCAAAGGGAAGCGGGAGGGCTCAGGCTGGAAGACCGATCCTGCATTCTGGGGACAGGTATCTTTTTTATCTTTTGTTTGTTTGTTTGTTTTAGACAGATCTCACTCTGTCACCCTGGCTATAGTGTCATGATCATAGCTTACTGCAGCCTCAACCTCCCAGACTCAAGCAATCCTCCCACCTCAGCCTTTGAGACTATGGGACCACAGGTGCAAACTACCACGCCCAGCTAATTTTTTTTTATGGTTATTGTCAGGTATCCTTTTGTAGATTCACTGACAGCTACACTCGCAGAAGATGAGAATTAGAACATCTTAAGTAAAGTGGTATAATGATATGTTAACATCATTGGAGGTTATCTGTGCAAAGCTTAAGATAATTGCCAAAATCATGGCGTAAGGGTTACAGAGCAGTAGGATAGTCTCATGTAAGAATGAGACACCACCTGATTCTTAAAGCCTAAATGTCGCAGGACCCTGGAACAGCACAACAGCATCTTGGACACAGAGATGGGGGTGGTGTGAGATGGGGCCATGGGGAGAGGCCTGGATTTCAATCTTAGTTCCGTTGCTCATTAGCTCTGGGACCACTTGGTACCCCATCTGCAGAGTGGGAGAACTGTGTCTTCCTTAATGGGTGCAGGGGAGTACCTGATGGCCTGATAGGGACCATGCATGGCAGGGTGCCGTGTGCCTCATTGTAAGTGATGGCTGCATATGCAGGGACAGACTGAGATACGATGTCAGGGCTAAAAGGACTCCTCTGAAACCTCCAGTCCTCTGTCTGGCCCTTGGAATCACCATTAAAGCAACCCTGATGGCAGGCCCCATGCCAGCAGGACTGGGCAGTTTGGTCTCTGCTACATCCTTAGCACCTAGAACCAGGCTTGGCTCAGAATCAATGCACAATTAAAACTGCTGAAGGGATGAACAAATGAATGAAGAGTGAGTGAAGCTTAAGAGGCAGCAGCACCAGTGACTGTGGCCTTGGGTGAAAAGATGGGAGTTGAAACCTTCACCCTGGGATCACTGCACCTCCTTCTTCCCGGTGGTGATATCCAGGAGCAGCTGTTGCCCTCCAGGGTCTTCAGGGTCTCTCCCAGGTCCCACCCCACAGGTCTGATGATGAGGCTGTCTCTCTGGGGAGCTGGGAGGGTCAAGAAGGCTAAGAAGGGTGGCAATGGGTCAGGTCTGTGTGGGGCTGGCAGCAGCGACAGTGGAGGCCTCCCCAGCAGGGCTGGGCTGCAGGTTTCTGGTCCCACATGGTACCCAAGCTCACATTATGGTGCTGGCAAGAAGCCTCGAGCAGTTATTAAACTGGTGCGCCTGTAGGTGTATAATTGTCAGAAATGGTTTTTGCATATTTTGATAAATTTATAAATGTGGAGTGTAATTATCCCTCATTAGCATACACTTATGTTCAAAATCATTGTATCCTGTTTCACAAAGAACGTGGGTTGCCAATTCACGACCAAGACACAGTGTCACCAGCCTGCCCATTGTGTGTCCCCACCACTGATTACACGGAATGGCATCTCAACAACCCTGAAACCATCTCCCACCAGACATCTTTTTGTGCATGATCATTACATATATCAATTGCTTGAGTCACTATTGTTGGTTTCTGCTACTTGGTACCCAATGCATCCATCAGGATGCAAGCACCTACTATGTGCCCAACTCATGTCCTCATAATCCTCAACAGGCCAGGTCACTGCTCTCTGTGCACACTCTCCTATATCAGAGCCTGGACTTCTGCAGGGGAAGGATGTGTCTTGTCAGTCTCTGTCACCCCAGAGCTTCACATCTGTCAACGTGGGTCACAACCCACATTGAACCCCAATTACCAGGAGCTACATAACATGAATACGTGAATGAGCCAAGGAGTCAATTAATGATTAAATGAACATAATGGATGCAGAAGTGCTTTGTAAAATTTAACAGAAGCTTACAGGTTCTTGGAGATGAATCACGGAAGAGGGTTCAGGGTGGGAACCACGGATCAGAAAAAAAAATCAGTGCTCACTGTCCCCCTGCTTCAGCAAGGATGGAGGCACTTCCACCCTCCCAGATGTCCCTCCTGCTCCCATAGATGTCAGGTCTGCAAAATCTCACCTATCCCCTTGAGCCCTTGCTCTTGTTCCTGCTGGCATTAACAGTGAGCATCTCTCTCCCTTCCCCAAACAGACACTGAAAGAAAAGGCTTTGTGCTCTGTCATTTTCTCCCTAAAAATAGTCGTGAGAAACCAAATGGTCATCATTACACCAGCTGCAATTCTTTGCTACATTATTTTCTAAGAGATGGAGGACAGGGCACCAAGAGAGGGGGCAGCAGGGAGAAGAGAGAACAGGCTTTAAAATTTCAGCACCAGGTTTTGCAAGCAGACTGGATTAAAGAATCAAATCAAATGAATTTGGCCATCAGAGTGAGAGATCTGTCTTCCCCAAAATGCTTTACTTTGACAGTCGACTTCAAGAGACTTGACAGAATTCGTTTTCCCAGCAAATAGGATCAAGGTAGGAAATAAGACCCATTCCGTCATGAGAATTCTGTTAACCGCTTGACATAATTGTGGGTTATCCAGGGAGGGTAGCCAGTTTTTGGCAAAATGGATGAGTCTGTTTGTTGTGGTTCTTTTTCCCACCGATGTCTCACATTTCTGGCGCCTGGAAAAGGCGGTGTGAGGGAGGAGTCAACCACGGCAGGCAGGGGCTTGGAAACCAGTTTGAGACCCACACAGCCCTCATCCTTTCTGCTTCCCTGGGAGTCATGAGGAGCACAGGGAGGGTTCGTAGAAACAGCATTTTTCCTCCTTTTAAAATATCTATAAAGAGTTTACCAAACTAGACAAACATAAGATTTGGCATTTGTTACTTACCTCCATTTCCTCCTCTGTAAAAATAACAGACTTGATGACATTTGCCACCCTGGGGAGCTGCAGGTCCAGAAGCCCACAGATATGAGGGCACCAGACACTATGGCACACAGTAGGACCTCATGAGGAAGCTGTTTCCTCCCTGCCAGGCCCTCCCTGCAGACCCCAGGGAGAGGGTCTAGGGCCATGTGCAATCCATGACTTGCAGAAATGCCTCTAAGATGTTCCCTAGTGTCAGCTTCCCTCTGACCACAAACGTGCCATTTCTCCATTCTTGTCTTCAGAAATGACAAGAATGGGCTGGGAACCGTGGCTCATGCCTGTAATCCTAGCACTTGGGGAGGCCAAGGTGGGAGGATCACCTGAGGTCAGGAGTTCAAGACCAACCTGGCCAACATGGCGAAACCCCATCTCTACTAAAAATACAAAAATTAGCTGGGTGTGGTGGCACATGCCTGTAAATCCAGCTACTTGGGAGGATGGGGCAGAAGAATCGCTTGAACCCAGGAGGCGGAGGTTGCTGTGAACCGAGATATCACGCCATTGCACTCCAGCCTGGGCAACAGAGCAAGACTCCGTCTCAAAAAGTGACAAGAATAACACATAGTGCCTTCACCTCTAAAACCTATGCCTGCAAAGACCAGATCCACTGCCTCCCCACCTAGGGTGAGTGTGTGCACACATGCGTGCATGCATGTGCACATGTGTGCGTGTGTGTGTGTGCTGGGGAAGGACCATATACCTCACATTCTCCAAGGCCTCAAATGCGACCCTCTGACACTGCCTCTAAGAGATTTTCCCACAGCCCCAGGAATACGGGCACAGGTGGAAGGCAGGCAAGACCTTCATCTAACTTTCTTCTACACGGGTCATGGTTCCCATCTACTCCGCCTCATGTGTGGAACAAATGAGCTTTCTAATAGTCCCTGTGATTATCTGGTGACTCATACAATAACAGTGCACCACACATTTGTTAATGAAGGTATTAATTTGTACATGTAAACATTCAACCTATATCCCTGTGTGTGACTCTGTTTTAATATTCCTTCATTTTTCACTTTTCTGGGAGCCACAAAAGAGAGAAGGGGTCTGGGTTGCTCTGGGCTCTGTGAGGCTGGCACTAGGTGGACACAGCCCATCAGGGCACAGCAGGTGCTCCAGTCCCCACAGGTGTGGGCCCTTATAAATGTGCCTGTGGACACACGTGCTTAGGGTTCAGATTTGTTACCCTCCTGCCTATGTAAGGAAGGGAGGGAGGAAAGGAGGAAGGGTGGGAGGGAAGGAGGGAGGGAGGGATATTTACCAAATGGTTCCCAATCTAACTATCTCACTTGACGCTTCGAGCCTGGAGGATCCTGAGCTGAACGGTGACTTTGGAGCTGGACAGTGACCCTGTCACTCCATCCTGGTTGCCCAGACTCAACCCTGCCCTTCCCTGGTAAATCCACCTGCAGCCTCATCCCAGCCTGTGGAAGCACCAAATGGACCATAATTCCTCCAGGCCTCCCCACCACGGTATCTCCAGGCCCATTAAATGGGCGATTTATAGGCCCGACACGTAGATTTGTGATCGCTATGCCAAGATCAATGCTTCCCCAGCCTGAGATTATGCCCTTGAGCAGTTCCTTCCCCTTAGAGAGACCTGAGTGCTCTGCCCTCGTCAATTACTGGTGCCATGCATGACAGCCCTGCCCCAGCTTGTCACCTCACACCAGGGACATGGGGGCAGGATGGTGCACTGTGCCAGGCTTGCCGTGGGCTCCCCGGAGTGCCTCATCCACATTCTCCCTCTTCAGGTTCATGGTTGAGAGCCCGACTGTGCAGCTACATCTCCTGGGTTTGAACCCCAGCGACGTGTGACTGTGGAAAATGCACTCAGCTCCTCTGTGCCCAGTCTCCTCATCTGCAAGTGGGGATGTGTTGGCTACTGCTATTGTCACCAACGCCTTCTTCCCCCTTCCTCCACCCTGACTACCCTCACCCTCATCATCACCCCGTCTCTGCCCACACCTCGCTCCTGGATGCCTGCCCCTCCATCTCGATGTGCACAGCTTGTGGAGGCTTCGGGGTGAGATCCCAGGGATGGTTGCATTTCTCGAGGTCACCCAGAAACCTGAACAGCCTTCGAGGCCCACAAGGCTGTGTCCTCAGAGGGAGCAACGTCATCACCATGGCCTTTAGGGATAGATGGTCCTGCAGTTCCCATACTGAGGAGCTCTGTCCTCGCTGTCATCTGTGAATGAGGTTGCTTGAATCCCTAAGTACCCAGGACGCACCAGGCAGACTTGAGGAAGGAAAGTCAGGCTCTAGCAGCACATCTGCTGTGTGCCTAGTCCCATCACCAGCACTGTCCCCCTTCATCTTCTCACCAGCCCTGTTGATAGCCCCCCTTCACTGCACAGAAGGGGAACCCGAGGCTCAGAGAAGACTGAGGTCTGTGTGCGGAAAGGCTCCCATTAAAGCCTGGGTCTGCTGCTCTCCCTCGAAGCACATGCTTGCCCTGCTCCAGGTTCCACCAGACCCTGAGTCTGTCCCCAACCTCCCTCCAGTCATGCCTGGTGTCCCTGCTGGAGAGAGGCAGGTCCCAGGTCCTAAGGAGGAACCAGGGATTCAGAGTCTTGGTCTTCAGCCTGAGACACTGTTGGTGTCTGCCTGCGACTGTAGCTCCTGCTATATCCCCATTCCAAGTCCTTTGAAGGGAAAGAAACAATAAAGAAACACCTTTTGTCAGGTTTCTGGTGGCTCTGAAATCTCCCTTTTGCCATTCTCATTGGTGCAGTCACCGAGAATCTCAGTGGGGGAGAAGGATACAGTAGGGTCCCCTACTTCTGTGTCTGTGGAGCCAACACACCACACAGTGCCCGCCCAGCAGGAGGCCCTGGGTTCATACACCTGCTCTCAGGAGATGAGGCTGAGCAGCCAGGGCCCACGCAGTGCCCTCAGCAGCCTTGGGAGGCCTGTGGCCCACCTTGCTGTGCTCCTGTGCCTGGCAGCCCAGAGGCCCAGGGATCTTCTGGCTGGAGCTGCACTTTCTGACAGCGAGGGTCCACCAAGGGGCCTTGAAGCAAATGGTCACGTGTAGATAAAGCTGGTCTCCACCTTGGAGGGGAAGAGAGACTCATTTGGCCATAAGTGTCACATGATCTTGGTAAAGGAGCAAGTGGGCAGAGCTCTGAAAGAATCAGCATTTGCTTTGTGCCTACTGTGTGCAGGCTCTGAGCCAGGTGTTCAGCCCTCCCAAAACACAAATGTTACCCCTGCAACCTCGCCCTGGGTGCACTGATCCCAGGGGAGATCCCCAGTTATTTGGTGACCGTCTGGGCCCCCGTGGAGCTGTGAGCTCTGGGCTGGGGCTGTCATCTGCTTGTTCACGGCCGTAGCCCCTAGGACGGTGCCCAGCACATCACAGGAGCTCAGTGAACACTAGTGGAAAGGGTAAGGAGGGAGGAGTGCTATTCAGAGAAGGGTGACTGAAGAACACACACAGTGACACATGATGAAAGGAGGCAGGGCCAGGGGCCCCTAGCCACAGCCTGGGGGACTCAGGGACTTGGGGACACGTCTCCACCTATAAGCCCCTGAGGTCACATCAGGGACACAGATGACACTTACTCTGTGAAGTCCCAGGTGGAGCCTGAGCAACAGGGGTGAAAGGACGGTCCGGTCACTTTGTCTCGCTTGTGGCTCTCACTCAAGGCTGCCGTCTGTGGAAGGACCTGACGCTCTGACCACAGCCCTCTCTTGCCCCTCAACCATCCATGGCTCCCAGCACCAGCCTGACAAAGTCCAAACTCAGGTCCGCTGTGTTCTTGCCCCACCTGCCTTCCCTGCCTCACCTCCCTCCACTTGTCCCCACAGTCTCCAGGCTTCAGGCCCAGTCAGACCACCCCTGGCACCTCCACCCCCACTCTTTATGCTTCCCTATCATTGCCCTGCTGTCCTCATCTGGAACACCCCCCACTGAGTTCCTGACCACCCTGAGTTCCTGACCCCTGGAACTCAGGCCCCATTCCAGGCTCAGCTTGAGCGTCACCTCCTCCACGAGGCCTCCTCTGATTCCCCTGGATCCTGACTTTGCTTGTCCCTTCTCTGTTCCCACAAACACCGCTATGTCCCTCTCCCAGAGGTGGCTCCAGTCTCACCACTAGACCATGAGCTACCCCAGGCGACAGGAGGTTTGATTCTTCTCTCCCTGATGCCTGGTGCATGGCCTGGCACATAGGAGGCCTCACAATGGGCTGGGTGAGTGAATGGATGAATGACTGTTACCTGCCTCCATTCACTCAGGACCCACCGTGTGCCAGGCACTGTGCTGAGCATGTTACAGGCATTGTTTGGTTTAATCCTCCATATAATCCCTTGTGCTTTGACTATATAGGCCATACTATAGATGGGGAAACTGAGGCCCAGGGAAATGAGGTCATGGGTCCGAGGCCACGCAGTGGGTAGGCTGAGGCAGCAGCACCTTTCCTGCTCACCTCCTCCAATGCCTTGTTTCCCTCCTGACCTGAACCTGAGCCCACGGCTGTGTCTGGGGAGTCTCTGCTGATTCACCACTCACTGGGGACCCCGATAGCTGTTTTGGCTGCAAGTCAGGATCACAAACCTGCAGCCTCAGCTCTAGAGCAACAGAAGGACCCACCAGGAGCATGTGCCCAGGAGGGTCTCTGCACCCAGGGAAACCCTCCCAGTCCCACCTGCGGACCCCCACCCTCCCCATCATCAGTGGGGACCCCTCCCAGGTCCATGAGGACACTGACAGTTCCCTCCCCTCAGCCCTGGGAATGTGGTTTATCCATCACAGGGACGAGGTCTGTAGAGTCAGGATCGTGTGTGGATCTCTGATGAGCCGGGGCCAGGGAGTCATTCAAATCCCAGAGATTCCAGGGAGGGGAGGAAAACCTCAGACAAAAAGAGGAAGGAGCGAAGAGGAAATAGGGATACGTCAGGGAAAGTAATCCAAGTAATCGTTCTCGGACATGAAAGAAATATGTTCAATTATATTTTACTTCATTTCGTTTTAATGTTCATGCCATATTTTGGTGCCTGCAAGCTACGGATTACCCGAAAAGAAAACACAATGAAAGATGAGAGAATTAAAAACAGACAAAAAATACTCCCCAAATTGGAATCCCTAAGAGAAAGAAACAAAAGCCAGGCTTGAGACAAAAGAGGCTGCTTGGCACTGAGGCCGTCCCAGCACTGACACCGGCTGCCCAGGACCACACAGCCCACAGCACGCTTTCTTTGGCTGGGTTGTCGCAATCAGCCAGAGTCAAGGAAAGACTCAGGCCAGAGTCAAGAGGTCCAAGCCGTGGTCCTGAACCTGCCCCTACGTGCTGTGTGGCTTAGGGCAGGTCACTGTCCCTCTCTGAGCTTCATTCTTCAGGGCAGAAATGAGATGCCTAGACCAGATGCCCTTGAAGAATACGGAGAGTGCAGACCAAAAAGAAATCACAGTGGACACAGCTCAGGGAAAGGGAAACTCAGGCATCCCGTGGAGGTTGTGATCTCCCCAACGGAGACAGCCCTTTGGGGAATCACATGTGGAAGGGAGGGATGAATGGCTTTGGGGCCTTCTACCTCCCCGCCAGCACCTTCTGTCTCCCACCAGAGTCCAGCCACTATGTGGGGTCTGTGCCCCTCACACATCAAAACCACTGACAGGATAGACCCTGGAAATCTGCTCTGTCTCTGCAGCATGAGAGGGGCTGAAGAGGGGGAGGACAGGTGCCTCGTTCCCCCACGGCAGCATCTCCCATTTTCAAGAAAGGGGGCACCAAGTAGTCACTAAGAATCACCCAGGAGAGAGGCTCATGCAAGGAGGAAGGTGCCTCCTGGAGCCCCTGGGTTCCTGGCCAATGATTCTGCCCGGTCTCAAGGCCAGAAAACCACGCGGGCAGGGGTGGGGGCATTCCAGAGATGGAAAAGTTCAGATCCCGCTGCATGTGCATGTGTGTGTAAGTGTGTGGGAGTGTGTACATGTGAGTGTGTGTTGTGTGAATGTGAGTGTGCATGTGTGTATGCGTGAGTGTTGTGTGAATGAGTGTGCATGTGTATGTGCGTGTGTTGTGTGAGTGTGTGTGCGTATGTACATGTGACTGCGTATTGTGTGAATGTGAGTGTGCATTTTTGTGTATGTGAGTGTGTTGTGTGAATGTGTGTGCATATGTACATGTGACTGCATATTGTGTGAATGTGAGTGTGCATTTGTGTGTGAGTTTGTGTGAATGTGAGTGGGCATGTGTGTGTGCATGTGTACGTGTGTTGTGTGAATGTGTGTGCATGTGTGTATGTGCGTGTGTTGTGTGAATGTGTGTGCTATGTACATGTGACTGCATATTGTGTGAATGTGAGTGTGCATGTGTGTCCTGTGTATGTTGTGTGAATGTGCGTGCATGTGTGTGTACATGTGAGTGCATGTTGTGTGAATGTGATTGTGGTTATGTGTGTGTGTGTTGTGTGAATGTGAGTGCGTGTGTGTACACGTGTGAGTGCATGTGTGAATGTGAGTGTGCATGTATGTGAGAGTACATGTGAGTACATGTGTGAATGTGAGTGCGCATATGTGTGTTAGTGTGTATGTGTGAAAGTGGCGGGTGGGCATGTGAATGTGCATGTGAGCATGTGTATGTGCATGAGCATGTGTGTGAGTGTTTTAGTGTGTGGGGGAATTTTATGTGTGTTTGCAGGGTGGGTGAGTGTGAGAGCAAGTGTATTGTGCTTGTGTGTGTGTCTGGTTTGAGTGTGTGTGTGACTGCTTGTTTCTATCCACATCTTTGTGAATGTATGTGCGTGTGAGAATATGTGTGTGCAT